>NC_062522.1:9997889-10012889 GCF_022655615.1 Tachysurus fulvidraco
TGTGTGCTGCCACATAGTCAATGCTGTTTTAATTCACCACCATACTACAGCCCCCACCCCCATCATTATCCCCTCTCATTAATGGAAATCTAATCATCCACCATGGACCACCAACAAAAACACACTCTCACACACACGCACTCACAGATGCACACAAAGACGCACGCATACAGTATCGTTTTTTTTTTATTATTAATGTGAGGACGTTCCACTAGCATAATGATGGCTGAAGCTAATTATTGTTACGGCAACAAACTTAGCTCTTTCGGTTTTTCAGATAAAAGCTGTGGGGGAAACGATGGCATGGTGGGTCCGGATCCACCACAACCCTGACCATGACAGAGCACATACTGGAGTTAAATAAATAAATAAATAAATAAATAAATAAATAAATTACAGATTTAGAACCTTCTATTATTGTGTGTGTGGATATCAGGTGTGTATTGGTCCTTACAAACAACTAAGCACACACACACACACACACACACACACACACACACACACACACACACACACACACACACACACACACACACACAGGACAATGAACCCTGTATATAAATGCACACTACAAGATCTATCTATCTATCTATCTATCTATCTATCTATCTATCTATCTATCTATCTATCTATCTATCTATCTATCTATCTATCTATCTATCTATCTATCTATCTATCTATCTATCAGGTGTATAATGTAGTGTCACTCTCTTTACATGTATGTGCTCCATCTCTGTATTTCAATATGGAACTTTTTTTTCTCGTTGTATGTAAAACCCCCGGCTTTCCCCACACAGATGCTGGAAATAAAACAACTGTCAGAAAGAAAACTTTATTCAACTCCTGATGTGTAGTTTCTCAGCTACATCAGACACTGTGAAACTTTCTGGCAAGCGTTCTGAATAATGTGACTGAGTCAGTTATAGATATCTATTTGTGAAGAACATGTTCATGCATGACAATACCAGCCACCTACTGTAACAACATGGCTCTATCACTGCTGTTTGTCTTTCTCTCTGTTTGCCCGGCTGATTGTCTGTTTGTCTTGTGTTTTAGTCGGTACTTGTATCGATCTCTGTACTGTAATATTCCTTGTATCTTTCTCTGTTTGTTACCTAATAGGCCTGTCTCCTGACGTTCATGCCAGACAAAATATCATAAAATATCATGTCCTGTTCTTTGGTTTATATCAGAAACATATTTTCCCCACAATATATGCTTAAAGTCAAAGCAAGAGGGGAAGTGTAATGATTGTTAATGTTGTATTACCTCTCAGATTCACTCAGCTTTCCTACAGCCATACACTCTGAGTAAATCCACACTGTGCCACTTCTATGGGGAAGTGGTGGCTCAGTGCTTAAGGTATTGGGCAACTGATTGGAAGGTTGTGAGTTCAAATCCCAAGACCACCAAGCTGCCACTCCTGGGCTCTTGACCAACAGCCTTTAACCCTGAGTTGCTCAGCTGTATGAATGAGATAAATGTAAGTTGCTTTGGATATGGCCGTCGGCCAAATGTCCTTGTCTCTGGGCTAGTAAACTTAAACAGAAATCTTTTGTACCCTTGTGCATATTGTGTAAATATTAAATTCTAAAACACAATAACAGCACAATTATTACCTAAAATATATATTTTCCAGTAAGATACATAGTAAAGTTACAAAAGATAATGGATGCCACCTGAAAGGAAATTGTATTAGATTTAGTTGTTAACTGTTAGACTGCATATGTGTTCTGTCACTCAGCTGTATGGTCTGGTCTTTATCAGCAATCAGGTCTATCAATTTATGTCAACTTTCACTTTTACTCCACTACATTTCCTAGATAAAATGGATATTTTTACTCCGTTATATTTCCATTAAGCATCTTCGTTACTCGTTACTACAAAATAAAATCAGAAGAAATGTGTGTGACTGCAATAAGGGAGGTTTGGCGAATCACTGCTCCACGCTCTACGGAAAAGCACAGGTACGCGCAGCGTGCACGCGCAGTCAGAGCTGGAGGCGTTTATCTATAACGTTAATCGGCGGAAAGCCGCAAAGACGGCAACCAAAAGCAGTGAAATGCCACTATTCTTATTACCAGAGTTGTAACACAAACAAAATATTAATGCAAACAATCCATTCAATACTAACTGAAAATAACATTTATTGATTTGGTCTTTGTCTTGTGAATATTTTTTTTATTAATGTCTGCATTCATTGGACACACTGTTTGTAGAGAATGCACACATACGTGAACTGATTTGATTCAAGACTGGCATCAATACATCATGCATACTATTTTGGTGTCCACTTTTGCCATTTAATAATACCATAACTTTTGGCTTACTATGTAGTCATATAATATATAATATAAAACTCTTCTTGTTTTAAATTCTCACTGAAGGATAAAACCCCTAAAGATGAAACCCTAGAACCGCCCCTGCTCTTATGCCTACCGAAAATCACTGAAATTTTACTTTTTACTTTTACTTCAAATACTTAAGTACATTTAATATCAGAAAATTACTTTTGATAGTTAAGTACAGTAAATATCAGATACTCTAAGACTTTTACTTGAGTAATATTCTAAAAGGTGACTTTCACTTCTACCAAAGTCTTTTTCTAGTACGATACTTGTACTTTTACTCAAGTATTGCTTTCTTGTACTTTATACAACACTGCCCATTAGTTCCTCAGGAGCTCTCGGTTGCCCTTTACAATTATTAACTGTTGTAGAAAGGACATTATTTACATTTACACTATTTACCTCACTCTCACCCAAATGAGGATGAGGTTGCCTTCTGAGCCTGATTTCTCTCAAGGTCTTCCTCTTATCATCTCAGGGAGTTTTTCTTTGCCGCCGTCATGTCCGGCTTGGTCATTAGGGATAGGGATAGATATATAGTTTTTAAATTTTAAGTTAATCTTTTTAAAATTAATTTTAAACTTTAATTGTGTATATATTTATTTATTTATTTTTATCCTTATTTCTTCTTCTTCTTCTTCTTCTTCTTCTTCTTCTTCTTCTTCTTCTTATTATTATTATTATTATTATTATTATTATTTTATTTTTATTTCTGTTTCCATACTTCTGTAAAGCTGCTTTAATACAATGGTAATTGTTAAAACACTAAACAAATAAATCAAATTGAATTGAATTGAATATGTCTGTGGAAAGGACATTATTCATAATAACCACTGAAATAAGTCTAATATTACTCACTTTTGTTTTACTGTATACTTGCTGTATCGAGTTATATACTGGCTGCTGATCTGTGCCATCATGCACTAAAGAGCCAGATATCAGATTTCTCCGTCTCTAAACCAGCCTCGGTCAGGAGTGTTGTGTAAAACAGCTGGGAATCCAACTCAAATCACAGCAGTAGATTTAACCTCTATGCTGCTACACTTTGCGTTTTGGGGCCAAAACTGAAGCGAAAAAAATGAATATTGCTTTACATTAATTTTCAGAAAACCCCAATTCAGCAATCTCTTTTCGCTTGCTAATCACCAAAATGGCAACCCATTGATAACCATTACCAGGTCTGTTTCTGGATGTATCATTGCACATTGCACATTTTTTAGCTTCCCCTTGGCTCCTCTGAGGCCCTGGCACTCAGTGTGTGTGTGTGTGTGTGTGTGTGTGTGTGTGTGTGTGTGTGTGTGTGTGTGTGTGTGTGTGTGTGTGTGTGTGTGTGTGTGTGTGTGTGTGTGTGTGTGTGTGTGTGTGTGTGAATATGTGTGCTGCTGCTTCATCACATGCTCTGTGCTATTCTAACAACGCAGCATGTGGTCATCACTATTATAGTCTAAAGCTTGTGTACATAAATTCCCACAGTGTTTCATATTATGGACAAGATCAGCAACCGTGTGCCTAATGAAAGTGTGTGTGTGTGTGTGTGTGTGTGTGTGTGTGTGTGTGTGTGTGTGTGTGTGTGTGTGTGTGTGTGTGTGTGTGTGTGTGTGTGTGTGTGTGTGTGTGTGTACGTAGATGTGGCAGGACAACGTGACACAGACGGGTGGCCGGTAATCAAAAAGACAGGATCTAGGAAGCTTTAAGTCATGTCAGATTTTCTCACACTAGCTCTAGCAGTCAGGTTTTCTGGTTTTTCTACTTTTTACAATACAATATGAGAAGCGAGTAGACAGTGAAGAGAGGTTTCCTGAATTGGGCTTTCAGGAGATATTACAGTTCCTCTTACAGTTATTCATCTTTTGTATTTTTAAAATGGAAGACAAACTCAGTATGCCAACTGCTGTCATTCCCATTTCAGCTTTCCTATTTGTCCAATCACTTTCACTTCCCTAGCTTTTCACCAGTCTGTCACACTGGGATAAATGCTGATAAAAGACACTTTTTTTCTTTCTTTTTTTTTACATAACCGCCTCATTTGTTCCTGCATTTAATATTGTTTTTCTCACAAAATATAGGGAAATACTTCACACTCGTCTCTTTGTAAATTCTCTTTGTAGCTTTGACAGAACACAAAAGTGTGTCTTTACGGACTTGTTAGAGGAAAATGCCTTGCTCTTTGACAAGACTTTCAACTAGAGTCTGTCCATTTCATCACAGCCTGTGTCTGGAGCATTCGACTAGGTACATCTTGACTCTCTGCCGCTTCAAGACTTTAGTTTACCTTTAGCAGAGCTTTGTTATGTCTGATCACATTTATACATTTATACAAATATATCAGACCAGAAAGAAGCTGTAAAATACAACACCCTTTACCTCATAGTAGTGGTGCAAAATCAGAGGAAAGGTTTTTTTGTTTTTTTTCTTTTGTCTTGCTGTTTTTCTTTTGGACTTTATCCATTTTAACCTTCTTGTGTTTATATAATATATTTTCTTTATTTGATGCTAATGTAATAGTGAATTGTAAGAAGATTCTATGTTTTTGTTAACGATATGCATTTTGTGTTTATAAAAAGACTTTTTTTTTCTTTTAATAGGAAAATTCTGAAAGGTTTTTATTGTGATAAGAAGAATCTGTTTTTTAAAAAAAAGGAAAAATTTGAGTTGTAATTGAGTGAGCAATGAGGCAGCCTTGATGTGACTATTTAAAAAAAATTCAATTACATTACGTTTATTTGTATAGCACTTTTAACAATTTGTCTCAATTCACATTGTCTCTCAATGCAATTTTACAGAAGTATAGAAATAGAAGAGATTTAATTAGAGAACATTTCATAAAGAGCTCATTATAGAGTCTGTGAAACGTCTTAGTTTTATTTCATATATTTCTGCTATCTGGTCTGATTTAAAAATATATTTAACGACAATATTTAAAGACAATTGGTCAGTGAAGTGTGCAATTATTCTCTGCATGTTGGATTCAAAGATTCAAAACATTGTCTCAAGGTGTTAGTCGATAGAGCTAACATAAAGCTTAAAAAGCTTTTTTTTTTCGTTGTATGTAAAACCCCCGGCTTTCCCCACACAGATGCTGGAAATAAAACAGATTTCAGCCGAACATTTAAGCATTAAAAGTCATGTTAGTTGCATATCCAGAACGTTGTAAGCTAGAAATTGAATGTTACCGGTCTTTTTAATTAAAGTTGTAATTTCTGCTCTAGACCTTTAATTCTATTAAAAAATCAGACATTTACTTTTTTGTTAATGAGATCTTCTGCCTTATTTGAATACATTTAACCAGCCTAGGTGTATGTTAGCTGTTTTCTTATCCTGCATCACCATTGCGTAGTTGTCTGCAGAACTCACGTTAATCGCTCTGTAAGCACTTTATCAAAAACTGCTTGTTCTTTTGGTCTTTTTTTCTGCTTTCTTGTTGTTTTGTTGCTCTGGTTTCCAGCCTCTCTTTCACTTTCAGTGAAGTAAACGAACAGTGCTGACACTCATTAAAAGAGAAAAGAAGGAACATCAAGCGGAGGGAAGTGAGCTCGTCTCTGCTCAACCTGCGGTCATGAAACTGTCATCCAGCATGAGACGTGCTTGTTAGCTCCAACCAGAGCATCATGATCATCCCTCCCTCTTGTTCTCCGTTTTTTCTTCTTTTACAGCTTCTATCATACGTGAATACAATCAATTATAGATTAAACACTGGTCAAGATATGACACAGAAGGCACAGAAAATGTAGCAGTGTATTTTAGCTTCATGAATGCAGATCATTGCTTTATGTTTACAGCATTTGCCATTTATTATCATTTGGTGGATCTTAAAAACTATGAGGTGATCAGACAATTTGTGGATACCTGCGTTTTTACATTTATTTACTTCCAGTAACAGTTTTATCCTAGACAGAGTTGTGGTGGATCAAAATTTGGATGCTTATTTATTTATTTATTTATTTATTTACTTATTTATTTATTTATTTATTTTCAGATAACAGACACATACACAGTGCTTGAAATATATGCTTACAATTATATAGGATAGATGAAGGTAAAGGAATAAATGTGTAATGGATTGACAGTGTGTGTGTGTGTAAGTGTGTGTGTGTGTGTGTGTGTGTGTGTGTGTGTGTGTCTGTGGGTGTGTGTGGTTTAGTGTTTAGTCTGTGATTGCGTGTGTAACGTACTTATCTTCCTTTCAGCTCCCGAACTGTTTTGGTTTATCTGGAGATAACACCGTCATGTCACCCCATCTCATACCTCACTCCTTCCCTCCTCCCGCTTTTTGCTTTCCTCCTCCTATCCCTTCCATCAGTCTCATTCATAATTGATCTGGAGGGTCTTTTTTCTGCCGACACCATCAGAGTGTGTGGCAATGCACACACTCTCTCCTGTTACTGCATGCCTCTTCCTATAGCAGCAGGAAATGACTATCAATACAGACAGGAAGTAAGAGCAAGCACCGGCCATTAAGTCACATATTGTACCTTCAAGTGCAACACACACACTTCAGTGACACGAGATGTCTGGGAATGAAGAGGGTAAAAACTGCTGTTAAAGCTGTTAAAGAAACACAATGAGTTTTGAGTTCAGCCAGATTAGACCAGATTAAGTGAGACTCTAGCAAGAAAAACGTCTTTCACTCAAGACATCTTACCCAAATTACAAACTAATCAGACGTGGGACACAATCCATGAACTCAATTTCCCAGCAAGCTCAGCAGCCTATTAAAATCACCTCAGGAAGTGTTTCCTTGCCATCATTGCCTCTGCCTTGCTCATTAGTGATAAACCTAACTTTCAATTTTTATCATTTTTATTTTTATTTTAAATTTTTATATTAATGTGAATTGACTTGAATTAATGTGGCGTTCTGTTACAGAGCTTCTGAATGAAAAAAACCTGACTGACGCACACACACACACACACACACACACACACACACACACACACACACACACACACACACACACACACACACACACACACACACCCTTTCGATGATTGATTAATGAAACTTTTATTCATCCATTCCTTGTAACTTATTCCTTGTTCCTTATTGCCTTTATTGTCAGTATTGTCTTTGTGCACCTGACGTTACCAAGCCTGCTGTCTTTGTTTGTTATTCTGGTTTGACCCTGTTACTGGTTTATCATTTCACGTTTATTCTTAGCTTGATTCAGTCTGTTTACTAATTGCCTGACCTTAGCCTGCCTCTGAAACTTGAACTTGCGTCTCATCTTGGATTTGTCTCAATAAAAATAGTTCACCTGTTTAAGTGCAAATGCAGCAATCTTTATATTTCCTGTCTTATGACTCATGGCAAGCTGCTGTTATAAAATTAGGGGTTTAATCCAGAGTTTAGACAGCTGAATATTGTTAAGACATAAACATCTTTAACTCTCAGTGCCAATCTCCAGCTCGTAATAAATAGGAAGGTTGCATCAGAAAGGGAATTTATCGTAAAACCTGTGCCAAAATCAAATATGCAGATCAGATGATTCAATGTGGAGATCCCAAACCGAGAGTAGCCGAAGGACAAGAACAAGAACATCTTTAAGCCATCATCATCATTAGAACAAGCTGTTTATGGTATGATGGTCATGTTGTGCATGTACAATACATACACATTTGATTTTATTGGGATTCAAACCTTTGCTCAGAGGATTCCTACTGAAAGATAGCACATTCCCCCTGCACTGGTGCTCTCTCTCTCTCTCTCTCTCTCTCTCTCTCTCTCTCTCTCTCTCTCTCTCTCTCTCTCATAGAGTGTCCTGCTGGATTTCTATGTTGGGCCAGTGAAGCTGTTATAAGCTAAATGGGCTTTATCCCAGTGGGGGTCGTTAGTGAACAGCATAAATTAAGAGTGTCCTGGGACAGAAATGTGTGTTTGTGTGTTGAAGAGTCTGTGGTCTGTGGTGATTACAGGTTTCCAGTGGTTAACGAGTGAGGTGAGGGACTAATATTTATCTACAGTACTGCACGTCAGTGATGAGGAAGGAGTCTGGGATGGAGAAGACGTAGCACAGCTTTCAGTGGCATAGCATATAATAAAGAAAATGCATCTATCTATCTATCTATCTATCTATCTATCTATCTATCTATCTATCTATCTATCTATCTATCTATCTATCTATCTATCTATCTATCTATCTATCTATCTATCTATCTATCTATCATTATATACGCTATTGTGAAAACGTTTTGGATAGGTGTAAAAAAATGCTGTAAAGTAATAATGTTTTCAAAAATAGAATTGTTAATATTTTTTTTTTATATCAAATAACAAAACGGAAAATGAACAGAAGAGGAATACAAATCAAATCTGTCAGGAAAAGAGGGTGTCTTAGATAAAATACAGACCCAAGTCCACCAGAAAGAAGCAGGTAATGGTTCAGAGCTAGTGCTGGTGCTGGTTTAAAGTTGGTTCCACTGGCGAGCCTTCTAAGACCCAGTTTGTCTTTCCATGGGCTAGAGAGCCATCACAGACCCAAGTCTTACGTCACTGTATACAACAACGTTAGCACAGCAGTGGCTAACACAAACACAACATCGTAGAACTAACCACAGATCTTCTGTAGCAGTAGGCTGCCTAAATTCCTTCTGTCTCTTCATGTAATATCAGACAGTTTCAATGATGATGAAATCTGGGCTCTGTGGAGGTCAAACCATCTCTTCCAGGACTCCATGTTCTTCTCTATGCTGAAGACAGTGTTTATTGACATGTATGTGTGGCTGTATGTTTGTTGTCATTGTCCTGCTTCAGAATAATTGTCAGGCATTTATCAGACACCCAAAATTTTTCAATTTTTTTCCAGAGCACCTGTTGCCATTTTACTTTTAGGTTTGGCTTTTTGGCCACAATACTTCCATGAAGACCACTTTTGGCCAGACGTCTCAGGACAGTAGGAAGTGATCCCACTCTCTCTTTGCTGATGGCACTGCTAGACATCTTCCAATGTAGAAGGGAAGTAACCATGATTTGTCTTTCATCTGCTACGTTAAATTCCTCAACATTGCTTGTTTCTTTGTGCTTCTTCAAAAGAACTTAAACATCATGAAATTGTCTTCCACAGCCTCACCTTACTACCAGATGCTGGCTGTTCCTGCACAGCTGTTTCTTTTTCAGTTAATAACTGCATTTCAACCTACATACAGTATGACATCAGTTATCATGTGCAAGTGTAAGAAATGATGAAATAAAAAAATGTTGGTTTGAAGCTATAGCGTATTCACATAAAATATACCTAATTTTAACACAACAGATAAAATACAAATCATCTCCCTCCTTTTACCTGGACATGTTTTATAGAACGACCATTGAGAGCATCCTGAGCAGCTGCATCACTGCTTGGTTTGGGAACGGCACAGTCTCGGATCGCAAGACCCTGCAGCAGATAGTTTGGACAGCTGAGAAAATCACCAGGCATCTCTCTTTCCTCTATCATGGACATTAATTACACATGCTTCATGCACAAAGCCAACAGCATTGTGGATGACCCCATACACCTCACACACACTCTTCACTCTCCTGCTGTCTGTAAAATGGTACCATGGCATTGGGGCCCTCAGGACCAGACTGTGCAACAGTTTCTTGCTCTAGTAGCACATTGTACTTATACTTATATATTATAATAATACTTATATACTTATATATATATTATAGAGCATTTAATGAATACATTAACACTGGTTCATCAGGTCACCGACTTAGGATCACCCTATCAAACTATCAACCTAAAACCTATTTTGGGAGGAGTTATATCACTTTTTTTAAAATACATTATATATATACAGGGGAAAAAAGCTCTAGATTAAGTGTTTCAGGAAGAAGAAGATGTGGTTCAGGAAGAGGAACTGTTAGCAGATATCCAGTGACTCAGATGTTGCAGGGGAAGTTCATTCCAACATCTCGGTGCCAGAACAGAGAAGAGTCTTACTGGATACCTACCTCTTACCCTGAGAGATGGTGGGACCAGTCAAGCAGTGCTGGTAGATCTGAGGGAGTGAAGTACAGTGTGAAGAGTGACAAGAGCTTTGTGGTAAAATGGAGCTGGTCCATTTTTGTCTTTGAAGGCAAGCATCAATGTTTTGAATCTGATACGTGCAGCTACTGTACAGGAAGCCAATGGAATAAGCACAGTGGTGAGGTGTGTGTATAAACTTACCCTGCTGCATTCGGATCGTTTGCAGAGTACAAATTGTGTTCATGGGTAGATCTGCTAGCAGAGAGTTGAATATATATAGTTCAGTCTTGAAATGACAAGAGACGGAACAAGCACCTGAGCAGCCTGTGTGGATAAAAATGACCAAATCCTTCTGATGTTGTACAGAAGAAACTGACATGAGCGCGTCACATTAGCAACACATGTGGAAAAGAACAGCTGATTGTCCATGTTTACCCCGAGGTTCTTATTAAAGGAATTCGATTGTTGTGTAGGGATATCACAAGATCCTGACCTGGGGATAACTCACTCGGGATGAATTATCTGTAATGCCTTTTATACGTTCAATATCACATTTCTGGTACAAACCTTCGACTGTTGGAGTGCTTAGTTTCTATTCAACAGAAAACAGAAAGGTAGGAATATAGGCCCTTTTGTCTATAAAGAAAAAGTACTGGTCAAATTGGATGTTTGGTCTCGCAGTTTCCTTTCTGTTGGTTCCTTGGTTCATGTTTAAAATAAATAAAAAATAAACTGCTGTTTTATCCACTGATATAGTGAGCCTGTTATTCTCAGCAGTCTTGGTACTGCTGTTATAGTTTAGAATCTAAGTTTCAACTGATGAAGAATGATTAAGTAAAACTGATGGACACAGGCTCTGTGCTATAAGTATGTTGCATTTTCCTCTTCGGTCTTGCAGCATTCTCTGAAGACAGGTTCTTGGATTTGCATGTCTTTCACCCGTAAACGGTCGGCTACAAAGGTGCTGTGTCAGCACAGGCTGCCCCACAGCGAAAATCAAAATATCAATAACCTCTTATAGCATTAAAGAAAATGCCTAAATCTTACATGCTTTTTTTTTTTTCTCGCTGACCCTTTTGCCAATATCACTCAACCACTTTCACTTGGCACTAGCCCCACTGGAGAGTTTTTCACATGTCCATTAGAGATTCCTTCTCCTGGCTTATCTCTTTTACAGCATGATGGTCCACTTATTTGAATATAGCGGATGACAAGACAGATTTGAACACAGTGAAGGATTAGAGATAAGTATGCTTTATGTAGGGCAAGAAGGACAGCTGTGATTACTCCAACAAGACACTGATCATCTCAAAAACCACAATGGGACTGCGCCATTTGGCTCTGTGTTATAAATCATTAGCATAAAGTGTGCACAGAGGGGGCTCACTGGTTAAGGGTTTGCCCTGATAGGGATGTAGTTCAAATCCCAGATTTTGTCATAGATTCAGTGCTGTGCACCTTCACAAGTCCCTTTAAGCCACTAAATCAATTTACGAGACATGCTTTAGCTGTTACACCACAATGCTGTTTGGTCTACCATTTTTTATGTAAATCACAGGTCTACATTAAAATAAGTCTTAATAAGTCTGTAATAAATTGATTAAAAACATGTTAGTATACGGTATAAGCAAGAACACCATAATCATCAATATGGTAAAGTTTTAAGTTTTATTTAACCTTTATAGAAAAAGTCTCCAGTGTTTTTCCATTTCTCAGTACGTTTTCTTCCATGGTACATAACAGGACAGACATGTTTGCACATCCACATCCAGCTTCTCAGTAGCATGACAAGCTGCACCTTTTTTTTTTGTCTAATTAACTTATGGGGGGCACGGTGGCTCAGTGGCTAGCACATGTGCCGCACACCTCGAGGGTTGGGGGTTCGATTCCCGCCTCCGCCTTGTGTGTGTGGAGTTTGCATGTTCTCCCCATTCCTCGGGGGTTTACTCTGAGTTCTCCGGTTTCCTCCCCCAGTCCAAAGACATGGTAGGTTGATTGGCATCTCTGGAAAATTGTCCGTAGTGTGTGATTGCTTGAGTGAATGAGAGTGTGTGTGTGTGTGTGTGTGTGCCCTGAGATGGGTTGGCACTCCGTCCAGGGTGTATACTGCCTTGATGCCCGATGACGCCATGACGAATGAATGAATGAATGAATGAATGAATAATTAACTTATGGTGATGAAATGATTCCCTTTTGAAGCCAGGACAGAAATTATAAATCCTTTCTCTAGCATACAAAGCCTGGATGTATCTACACTTGCAGCATAGCACGAGTACGGGAAGCTCAGCTATAAGACTACAAAGTCCATTTAACACCAAGCTGTGTTCTATCTTTTCTTTCTCTGACCTTCTGACTTCAGATAAATGAAAAACAGTCATGTAAATTCAACTGTATAGCTGTACTTGTGTATAAACATGTTATGTGAGTCTTACAATATCCTCTGCATTGGCAGATCAAATGTACAGTATCAAACTAGTTCAATGAGCCCATGCAGTGAGAATCAGAGCAGGAGACTGTCAAACACATTGAGCACCAAAATAATAAATAGATAAGAAAAAAAAATGATTATAATTATTATATAAATTATTAGTATTTATTTAAATATATACTTGTGCAAAACAGCGAAGAGAAACCTGGGCTTTGAGGTGCGTCAGTTAAAGAGGGACAGAGTGGGTGATGCAGGGGGACTGGTTGTGAAGCTGAATGATTGCTTGGTGAGAATTATTATTGATGACTCAGACAGTGTGAATTATTAACGAGAGAGGAAAAGCATCTGAATGTGTCTTTGACATTGGATACTGGCAGAAATCGATCAGAGAGGCCAGGAGAGCAGAGGAAAGGATGGACAGAGTAGAAGAGGTGGGTAAATCCTGAAAGAGTGGAAAAAGTGGAATGAGTTTTAAAGCATAAAACTTAAAGGGTGAATGTACATGACAGCAAAGACAGCAATTAACCTTTAAAGTTATTGTTAGCCTCCAGCTGAAAGAACAGAGAGGAATTGTTGATGGAATTGGATACTTTTACTCTCATTTTCTCCTACAGTATACCACCCATGACCCTCGGCCCTTAAACGGCATGTACTGCATTTTTCTTGATCGATATTGAGTTAATACCACACAAACAAACTGGATATATGCTTTTTGCATACAATTTCCCGTGTTATCTCTACTTGCTTCGGTAGAGCCGTACAATGGACAATAATTTCAACATACAGTATTTCAGTGCACTGATAAATGAACAAAACCTTTCCCTTGAACAAAACACACCCATAGAGTTAAGGGAGAAATGTTGCGACATTGTGTAGAAGGTTAAATATAGTAATTTTGGGTGAATTTATGAATTAAACTCTACACACTTAGCATAAAACCTCTGGTAAAGTCTAGTAACTGGATGTAACTGGAATTAATTTCACTGTATTGCTACAGTGTTGGAAAAATTGATAAAGCTCTGTCTCTTCTTGGGACATTAATTGAAAAATTCTGTAATTTCCATCATCAGGACAAAGACATATTACAATTATAGACAAAAATAATCCTCTAGGACAAATTTCTAAATCTCTTTTGTGTTAAAAAGTAATAATGTATTTAAAATAAAATGCTCAACTCTGATTGGTCAGGTGACCAAAGTTCTGTTACAGCAGTTCAACCGTTTGTGCCTGTAATTAATCTCTAATTAATTATTATTAATGGACTTATTATAAGTGTTTCTTGTTTCCATTGTTGCACCTTACACAGCGATATGTATCGTGCAATGTTCACATAACCTAATGCTAATAATAAATTGATTTTCATAATCACTTTATTTTTAAAAAGGTTATTTAACAAGAACTAACTTGTTTCTCTGACGTTCTGTAGTGTTACATGTAGCTATGAACTGTTTAAAGTAGGACAGATTGTTCTATAATAAAGTGAAAAATGTACACATCTGTATCAAACCGCATGCCTGTCAAACGTTTACGTTTGATATACGTATACCGTCAAATATAGATGTAGATGCAGGTCATATACAGTAGGTGCTGTGAGGAAAATAATAAAACCATAGCCATTATTTTACACAGATCAGAAGGCCAATACTCCTATACTGTGTTTGTTACACTATCTCGTCTTCTCTGCTTTCTCTCTTTCGTTGATGGGGTTGAAAGTGAAGCTCATGAATGCTGACAATTTTGCAAGACATAACACTGCTTCCTACACTCCGGAAATGGCAGCCAACTACCGTCACTCTCTTCTTACAAGGATGTGATGTGTTGCTCTGTGTGTGTGTGTGTGTGTGTGTGTGTGTGTGTGTGTGTGTGTGTGTGTGTGTGTGTGTGTGTGTGTGTGTGTGTGTGTGTGTGTGTGTGTGTGTGTGTGTGTGTGTGTGTGTGTGTGTGTGTTTGTGTGTGTGTGTGTGTGTGTGTGTATACCAGCATGTATGGGTGTATTTGTCTGCATCCATTTCTCATTTCCCAGGTCTGCATGTCTCTTCAGCCTGAGGTCCAGGTGCTGATCTGTCCTGCAGGTCAGCAGGTCACCACAGAGAGACAGATCCTCTGGGACAGACTGCCACGGCCACTCAACTACTCTGCTTCCTCTGTCCATCCTTCCCTCTCTCATGCATCCAGTCTATCCTGTGCCTGAGGACTGCTGTCATGTGCTGTGACACTAAGAGGGGACAGCTATCGTCTCTAATCACCTTTCATCAGCTCTCATTGCTGCTGCC
>NC_062522.1:10015389-10180389 GCF_022655615.1 Tachysurus fulvidraco
ATGCATCATTTGCCCTGTTTATGATGCATAAAGGCGGGGCTCCCTCCCCTCCCACCCCAAAGGCAGCAATCTGGCCCCGCCCTCAACCATAAAACCAAGGTTAATACCCATTCTGTCATCTTCACTCCCCATCCATCACCATGGAAATGTTACTGCTGAAATGGCCCACTCTATTCTGCCAGAGATGTGGAGTGGGATGTTAGAGAGGCGTCGCACCATTGTCTCCCCAAGCAGCCATAAAGGGCATTTAAGGAGCCTGAGCAAAAGCTACGATCAGTGTGAGTGTCAGATACTCTATGAGGTATGATCAGTAGACTGACGTGACGTATCATAGTGATCTAAAGCTCGTTCGTGAATTGGCATATGATGCCATTAAGAAGAAGATATGTGATGTCAATTGATTTTCATGAAGGGAAAATGGTCTTCATACAAACTTTATAAAGATCTTGCTTACATCTCCTGGGTGAGATGCACAATCTCTACTTATTCCTCTTACTCCCATGTGTCTTCCCTCCTTCAGCTGTTTTTTCTCTCAAGCTTTCTCTGTCAGCCGGACCGGCTGTATCGACTAGCCATCAAATCTCCCATCTTTGCTGCAGGCCATTTCTTCCTGTCTCAGCACTCTCCACCTCCCCCTCAATTATACCTCATAATCTCATCTGAAAAGGCAAATGACCCTCTGAGAGACAGAGAGCAAGAGGAAAAAGAGAGGGAGACAGTGGGAGGGAGGGAGGGGTGGTGTATGGCTGGAAAGCGATGCTGCTTGTCCGTATAAGAAAGTAAATTCGAGATTAAAAAGAAAAAGCTCCAAAGATAATTTAGATAGAAAGAACATCCTAGAGAGAAAAAAATGAGAAGAAAGGAAAAGGTGAAAGCACAGAAAATCAGCACAGTGAGGAAAAAGTTCAGGGGGATTCAGGTACTATGAGTGTGGAAAAGGACAGAGAGGTATGAAAAGAGAGGAATACAGAAGGTGCGTGTGTGCAAATAGGTGTGAATAGACCATGATATTATGTAGGGAATGCTTTATTTTGGGAAACCTCACATAACCTTATTTCATGCATTTAAACATGAGAAAATACATAACTTAAAATAACTCTATTTCATGATTATTTGACCTCTTATTGACTGTGACTACAGTTTATGATAATGTTGCATAGATTTAAAAACAGAAATGGTAGGATTAAAGCACGGTTAGAGAGTTGCTATGCGGTGTAGAAGTGATGAAATAGTATCTAACATGGATCAAGTACTAGATATAAGTACTAGATACAGGTTGTGTACTAGGTAGGCTTTAACTAAATAAATCACTTCTGAGACTCCAGGGTTTGGGGTTCGATTCCCGCCTCTGCCTTGTGTGTGTGGAGTTTGCATGTTCTCCGCGTGCCTCGGGGGTTTCCTCCCCCGATCCAAAGACATGCATGGTAGGTTGATTGGCATCTCTGGAAAATTGTTCGTAGTGTGTGAGTGTGTGAGTGAATGAGAGAGTGTGTGTGCCCTGTGATGGGTTGGCACTCCGTCCAGGGTGTATCCTGCCTTGATGCCCGATGACGCCTGAGATAGGCACAGGCTCCCCGTGACCCGAGGTAGTTCGGATAAGCGGTAGAAAATGAATGAATGAATGAATGAATGAATGAATATCGCTAACCAGATTCACTCATTCATCTTCAGTAAGGACTTTATCCTGGTCAGGGTTGTGGTAGATCCAAAGCCAGGATCATTGAGCACAAAGTGGCTAAACACAATTGCACAAACTGTATCTGTACCTGTTTAGTGCTCCAAATATCCGGAGCTACACTTACATCACTCGGGTCACTTTCAACAAGAAGTCATTTTTATACTGGGTTTGTAACCATTTTAGTCAGATCTAGTTCCTCATAATATTAACAGACTAGTAGTTTAATTTAAACCAGTGGTTTAAATTAAATACTGATGATGCTGTAACTAAAGGATGAATAAATGAAAGTAAAAAAAAAGTGACTCGTTGGACTTTTTGTTTGAACTCATAGGATTCCTTGCGAACAAAAAGTCCAACAAACCTGACTCTCAACCAGATGTCCTGTGAACCCATGTGGTGAGATTCTTAATTGGAAGGATGGAAGGAAGGAAGGAAGGAAGGAAGGAAGGAAGGAAGGAAGGAAGGAAGGAAGGAAGGAAGGATGGAAAGAATGAATGAATGAATGAATGAATGAATGAATGAATGAATGAATGAATGAATGAAGGAAAGAAGTAAGGAAGGAAGGAAGGAAGGAAGGAAGGAAGGAAGGAAGGCATGACAAAAGGAAAGAAGGAAGGAAGGAAGGAAGGCATGACAAATGGAAGGAAGGAAGGAAGGAAGGAAGGAAGGAAGGAAGGAAGGAATGACAAAAGGAGGGAAGGAATGACAAAAGGAGGGAAGGAAGGAAGTAGCACAAATCCTATTCATATCTGTATTTATATTGATGTTTAGAACACATGATCAATTCATTCTGAATACTAAATTCATATTCAGTTACATCCCTTGTTACTGTATGTGACTCCTACCAAATTTCTTTTTCAGTCCTAAAGATTTTAGGCTCCATTTATCCAATCTGTATTTTGTTTAAACGCAATCCTCTTAAAAATCCAAACTCGATCTGACAACATCTAACAGAAAATACATCTGTTTATTCACTGGCTTTTCCGAGCGCCATATAATGTCAATACAGTCTGGTTTAATGTCCCCACTGTCTTCTTCAAGAGTTTTAAGAAGACCTCAGACTTCTTTTCACCTTTAGACCTGGGAAACAAGCACGCAACTTCTAAGTTCTCCGGTTAAGTATTTTTACATTTTATGGTTGTCATAAATCAGAAACTCATCATATATCTATATAAAATATATGACTGCCGTCAACCAGCACTGTAGCGTATACCATCTTAATTGATCCTGGACACTTATGCCAAACCCTGGATGGTTTGATGGGATTGTAAATGCACTACATTTAGACACAAAATCATCAGTAGTTACATCTCTCTCTCTCTCTCTCTCTCTCTCTCTCTCTCTCTCTCTCTCTCTCTCTCTCTCTCTCTCTCTCTATAGATAGATATGTACTGTACATATTTGGATATGTTTATTCAGGAATGTAAAAATGTCCGACTGCACTTACTCTAATGCATAGATGTGAGCCCAGCGGTGCTTTCGCCAATAATATTTTTATTGAAAAAAAATATATATAAAAAAATCATATTATAACACACACATTTCACACATGCCAAGTGAGACACTACAAATAATTTAAGTTAAAACCAGAAACTCTTGAAAAACAATCTTTCTCAAATAAGTTCATTAACCTGCATGTTAAAATGTATTTTAATGTTAAATGACAATTTTTCTGTCTTTCTTGCCCCAATAAAGCTTCAGAAACATCTGTAACAGATGCTCGGACAGTAGATCCAACTTTAAGACAAAAAAATTACAGGTTGATTTTAAATCCTTATCTAATGAAATGTACTCATTTATATGGATGTGTATCGTTGGCACTCCTCATGAGCAGTGAGAAGAAGATTTGTGAAACTGAATGTTTTCTGGTGCACGGTGGCTTAGTGGTTAGCACGTTCGCCTCACACCTCCAGCGTTGGGGGTTCGATTCCCGCCTCCACCTTGTGTGTGCGGAGTTTGCATTTTCTCCCCGTGCATTTTCTCCCCGTTTTCCAGAGATTGGCATCTCTGGAAAATTGTCCGTAGTGTGTGAGTGTGTGGGTGAATGAGAGTGTGTGTGCCCTGTGATTTGTTGGCACTCCGTCCAGGGTGTATCCTGCCTTGATGCCCGATGACGCCTGAGATAGGCACAGGCTCCCAGTGACCCGAGAAGTTCGGATAAGCGGTAGAAAATGAGTGAGTGAGTGAGTGAATGTTTTCTTTGAGATGTTTATTGAGCCAAAGTGTCATCACTTTGTAAAACTCAGCGGTACGGCTATAAGTTAAGCTATAAGCTCCTGCACTTCTAGGTTATGTTAGCCTTGTAGCTTCAATCTAACACCAAAGAACCAAACTGCAGACATCAAATACGGCTCAACTATGTTTGTGTAAAGGGGAAAATCATTTTAACTGTCCCTTTAATCCCACATGCGTGTTTGTCTACACTCTGCTAGTCCACTTGAGAGTAAACTATTTGAACAACAATGTAATTAACATGAACCAAATTACACACACACACACACACACACACACACACACACACACACACACACACACACACACACACACACACACACACACACACACACACACACACACACACACACACACACACACACACACACACATTGGCTTCCAGGCACTTGCCTGCTGTTTAACAGCCCACTAGAGATTCTGTCACTTCAATACCACAGTAATTAATCCATCAAGCAGAGACACAGTGGGATGATCAAGTGGAATCAGAGATTGTCTTAAACTTTGACCCCTGCACCTCACACACCATTGACAAGAAGGTGGCGTGCCTGAGTAAACCTCCCTCCTCCATCTCTGCTCCTCTTTCACTCTCTTCATCTCTCTCTTCCGATTGCTGCCTGTGACACTCTGATCAATTCCCCATCAAATCCTAATGCAGCGGTTTAACTCAAGTGTGGCATCTTAATTAGGGCGATAACTGCGCACTGTCAGGGTCATTGACTATGCCTGCCGTCGACCAATGACTCTCATCGACAGGCTGCCAACCGCCAAAGCACAAGCGGGACGATGCAGGAGGGAGGGGTGCTGGTAGGAGACAAGATGGGAGACAAGAAGACACAAGACACAAAGAGATAGATCAGGAACACAGCAGCAATGAATAAAAGAGACTAAAAGGAAAATAGAGAAAAATGTGTGTGCAGTGTTGCAGAATCATTAATGAGCAAGATGAGATGATATCTAAATCTCTAAATTCTTTCACAGTCCTTGAAGTTTTTTTTCTGAAGCAGCATCTAAAATACAAATGTTCCTTTCCATATCATTCATATTATTTAAAGACCGATGTTAAAATAATGCAATTCAATAGTCTTGACTTCCTGAAATCTGACAGCTAGGCAGTTAAGCAAGAGCAGCAAGAGTTTAATAAGGAACATCTTTATTTAGACCTCAGATGTGACTTTATTCACAGGAGTTCTATTCACAGCTTCAAACCTTTAACCTGATTTATCTGTTATTAAAGTGAATGAAATAATTCCAGATAATAATAATATTAACTTGTGTACATTATTCACAGCAAGACCTAGAGCGAAAGAGATCCTGGAGGGAATGGAGATAGAAGTGAGACAGAAGGAAAATCCCAGATCCCTCTAATGTTTTATAACATATGAAGGAAAATAAAGCATTTATGTTATGCTACACTATGCTATGCTATGCTATGCTATGCTATGTCTACCTTTCTGCCATCCATTATAGATCCAAGGATCAGGACAGGAAGCTTTTTTTTTATGTCATCCAGCAATGTGCCAAACACAACCTTGTGTAAGTGTGATGGAGAAAGAAAGATATTTCCCCTTTTTTATGTGACAAATAAAGAAATCAATAAATCATTGTGAACTTTGACAGGTGGTGGCAAGGCAGCCCATTTGTCATTGAGTATTTATGAAGTTGTCGCTGGTCCCACCGCCCTCCCCCTTACGCTAAAATATTTACACATGTGCATGTGCAGAGAGCACTAGACATCCAGGGGGCACTGAGGCAGAGAGAGAGAGAGAGAGAGGGGGGGGGGGGGGGGTTAGTTGCCAAGCATGCCAAACAGCCTGAGGCTTTTGCCTCTAGGGCTCCTAACACATATTACCCACTTCACACAACATGGGCCACAGAGCAGCGCTTGTGTCTGCAGTGTATTAGAGGCGATATAGTTTTCAGATCCCCTCGCTCTCTTTATTTGTCTCTCGGGAAGAAGAGAAAAAATCACCTATTCAAGAGTGTCAAATGAAATTCCTGGTGGCAAATAAGGTCCACAGGTTTGCCGAGAGGGCAAGGGTTCTTGAACTTTTTAGCTTTTAGTCAGTAAAACAAATGCTAAAAGTTAATTTTTTACAGATTTACCTGAAAAGCGTATTATTATTATTATTATTATTATTATTATTATTATTATTATTATTATTATTATTATTATTATTATTAATAGGTCAAAATTAAATTATGAAAATATTTATTTTTAAAAAATATATTCTTGACCATAGTAGAAATTAGTATTTTTTAATTTCCTGTGCTAACCATGTTGTATAATATGCAATCTGTATGATTTTTTAGATGTTATTATAATCAGCAAACTCGAATCATTTCTAGGTAAATTTTAGGGCAATCATTAATTAAGCTCTTGGGCTACTGATCAGCAGGGTATGACTTCAAATCCCAACACTGTCAAGCTGTTGCTGTCGGGATGTGATATGTATGAAGTCTCTACAAAGATTTAATAATTAGAGCCTGGTAATCAGTTATCTACACTGTATGTAAATCTAGATACTGTACAGAGTTTTTATAGCAATGAAGGTGGTGGTAGAAAATTGGGTAAATAATTCAAGCTTAAATGTAACCTCTCAGCAGATCCTGGCTTACTATCACCATTCTCATACTGTACCTACATATTTTTCCTACCTGTATATTATTATACCTGTATATTATATTATACCTCTAAATTATACCTGTATATTATGATCGAAGGTGTTTAAATAAATATTTCATTAACAACACCTTTTAAAATCTGGCAAAAATTTACAGAAAGCATATCAAAAGATGTTGAATTATTTTATGAGGAGTTGCTGAGAAACACAAAAGTCAAACGAGTTTAATTACCACAAAAATATCTTCCCACAACAAGCAACTTCCATGATCTATTAGTGAACCCAGGAACTCCATGAAGACTTTTTTATTCACAACAAAGACCTGCAACCTTGGAAGCACGTGATGTGTGGATGTAGGTGCAAGCCTCTGATGAGGAGGAGCATTCAAAGACGTGGTACTTACAAAAAAAGAGGGATAGAAAATATGTCTTAGACAACAAAAGGGAAGCTGGGTAAACACATTGGTGAAAAGAGAGAGAGAGAGAGAGAGAGAGAGAGAGAGAGAGAGAGAGAGAGAGAGAGAGAGAGAGAGAGAGAGAGGAAGAGAGGGCTGGGGGGGGGGGGATGCTGAGATTTAAACCCATTCTGTCTATGGCTCCACTGGGTAATGAGCTGACTAAGCAGAGACACACAGGAGAGAGAGAGAGAGAGAGAGAGAGAGAGAGAGAGAGAGAGAGAGAGAGAGAGAGAGAGAGAGAGAGAGAGAGAGAGAGAGAGAGAGAGAGAGAGAGAGAGAAATCAGAATTTCCTCTTTATATCTTATTATGCACTATACTGAAAATGCTAAGGCTAATCTCTCTGTTCTTTGTAATTTCTGCTAATATACATTTCTGTTTTTTTTATACCTTTCCCCTTGTCACATTGAAGCACCCATTTTCATTATATTTCTGTTTATCTGTCCATCATTACACTTCTGCTGTCACCATTGATTACACCTTATCCTGTTCCCTCCTTCAATCTGGTCTGTGCTCCTGTCCTCCTCACACTATCCTACTCATCCCTCATATCAGTTTCACAGTAGTGTGTCGCTCCACATTACTCTATTGACCCTATGACCCCTTCCCCTATCCTTCCTCTTATCTCTCGCTTCAATTCCTCCCCTTAATGCCAAGCTTTCTGACCACTTAGTTTGCTTTTAAAAATACACAAACCCTCTAAAACATTCAGGCAACAGAACAGAAAAAGTGTTATAAATCTTGAAAGAAAACTATTTCTTAAGTGAAGCACTTGCAAAATTCTTGTAAAATCATTAAACCTAAATGGTGTGCATTAATCTTTTTAAAAGAGCCTTGAGAAAAGTTGTCAGAAATGCTTGTAGCCTTATAAGCCTTGGGTTAAATGATTAATACTATATTATGATGGTCAGAAGTTTGTTTTCCTGTTTAATATTAGTTTTTATATTATATTATATTATATTATATTATATTATATTATATTATATTATATTATATTATATTATATTATATTATACATGTCACTTCACAGTATGGATTATCTTGGATCTGTAATTACAAGCTAAAATAATAAATACAAATTTAAAATATTAGAAGAATAAAAATGAGGACATTAGTCTGTTTTTAGATTAGACCTCTGTTATTAATGACAAAACAGCTACGGCTCAAGCCTCACTATATTGTATGCCAAGGTTTATTATAGTAAAGCAGTATTTCTCATGTTATTTATTTAGCATGGTAGTGTGCGCTTTGGGATGTCTCTATAGTGACAGCTGTCAGCACTGGTGCGTGCTCTCGGGTACCAGTACTATATTGAGTGCCCTTGTACTGATCATGAATTTTAGAAATTATATTAACTAACAGATTATTATTTATATTGTTTTGTTTGTTCATTTGTTTGTTTATTTAATTGTTTGTTTGTTTGTTTTACTGTGTTTTATTGTTTGTTTCATTGTTTGTTTTATTGTTTGTTTGTTTGTTTGTTTGTTTGTTTATTATCCTATTCTATACGCATAATTTGTTCAATTCAATTGTATAGTGGTTTGTTTGTTTGTTTTATTGTTTGTTTGTTTGTTTGTTATCCTATTCGATTCAATTCAATTGTATAGCGGTTTGTTTGTTTGTTTGTTTTATTGTTTGTTTTATTGTTTGTTTGTTTGTTTGTTTGTTTTATTGTTTGTTTCATTGTTTGTTTTATTGTTTGTTTGTTTGTTATCCTATTTGATACGCATAATTTGTTCAATTCAATTGTATAGTGGTTTGTTTGTTTGTTTTATTGTTTGTTTGTTTGTTTGTTTGTTATCCTATTTGATTCAATTCAATTGTATAGCGGTTTGTTTGTTTGTTTGTTTGTTTTATTGTTTGTTTTATTGTTTGTTTGTTTGTTTGTTGTATTGTTTGTTTCATTGTTTGTTTTATTGTTTGTTTGTTTGTTATCCTATTTGATACGCATAATTTGTTCAATTCAATTGTATAGCGCTTTTGTTTGTTTGTTTGTTTTATTGTTTGTTTGTTTATTATACTATTCAATATGCATAATTTGTTCAATTCAATTGTATAGCGCTTTTGTTTGTTTGTTTGTTTTATTGTTTGTTTGTTTATTATACTATTCAATATGCATAATTTGTTCAATTCAATTGTATAGCATTTTTAACAATGGACATTTTCCCAAAGCAGAATATAACACATACAGTATAGAACCAAAAAGTTCTAGATTAGTATTAGACTTATGTTTCTGTTTATCCCCAGTGAGCAAGCCTGAGATGACTGTGGCAAGAAAATATCATTTAGATGGAGGAGAAAGGAAACAGACTCAAGGAAATACTCCTTTAGATGGAAGAGGAAGGAAACAGACTCAAGGAAATACTCATTTAGATGGAAGAGGAAGGAACCAGACTCAAGGAAAAACTCAGATACAGAAGGGAGGGAACCTTATCCTCATTTGGGTGACACAATTAAAATTTGTCAGTAAAATTAAAAGATTTTTATTAAAGTAAAAATATGTCGATATGAAAGCGATTCTTGGAAAACTCAGAGTGATATGTGTCGAAATAAAGCCAATGGCCTTTAACTTAACGTAATGGGCCGCATTCAGCAGCGTTAGTTTGACTACAGCGCCGACTTCTGACCACAACCGCGCACTGCAGCGTTTACTGCTGTGGAGACAGAGACCACTCTAACACTCCATTCAGTCAATCAACTAATTATTATTATTATTATTATTATTATTATTATTATTATTATTATTATTATTATTATTATTATTATTGTCATTATTGTTATTATTATTATTATCATTATTATCATTATTATCGTTATTATTAAATAACGATAATAATGATAATAATGATAATAATAATAACAATACTAATACTACTACTACTACTACTACTACTACTACTACTACTACTAATAATAATAATAATAATAATAATAATAATAATAATAATAAATATTAATATTAATATTAATATTGCTGTTGCATACATTTCTGTAGTTGCAGGTCAGAGCAAACATCAGAATGGCAAAATGTTTGTTTGTTTGTTTATTTTTGACAAGAAGGCAAATAAAAATAAGCAGAAAAGCATTTTAAACACACATATCAAAGCTTAAGGTTGATTCCAAATTCATCTCTGATTCATCAGTCAGTCAATAGTTATAGTGAGCACAGGCTCAACAAAACAGGAACGTTGAAGATTAACTAGTGAGCTAACAGTAACTTTGCAAGAAAATATACATACATTGTGTACAATAGATAAAAATAATCCAAATATAGAGTCAGTAGATGATTTAGTTAAAAAAATTATACTTACAGTATAGGAAATATAATTAAAATAAATCTATTATTTTTATTTTATTGATTTATGACTTTGTTACAGTTATTGTTTTATTTTGAATGCATTTTATGTTACACATAACGGTAAAATGTCAAAAAGGAATGCAATGTGGAGAGTTAGGATAAATAACATCTTTGAAAAAGATCTTATTTAATTATGATTAAATATATATTATATATAATATATATTTAATCATAATTAAATATATAATATATAATTATAATATATATTTAATTATGATTAAATATATATTATATATAATATATATTTAATCATAATTAAATATATAATATATAATTATAATATTATTAATAAGCATGTTAAAGATTATTATTATTAATGTGCTAAATAATTCAAACTAACAAATACTAAACAAATAAATTTAATAATTCAAACCTTTAAAGAAAAATATCAGTATAAAAATACAAAAATAGACAAAAATAACAAACAAACAAAAAGAGCAGTGTATATTAATGTCAAATAAGCTCTGTGACTAGGATGCTGCAGAGTCGAAATCCAGGCTTTGTGGGCTCCTTAGCAAAGTGTTTCAGCCTTTCAACTCTATTGTTGGATTAAATTTGATCCAAAATAATAACAGAACCACTCAGCAGATATCCTGAAAAATTGTCTGATATAGCACCCATAACTCGTCAAATAAAGAAGCACATATAAATATATATACACACTTCCTAGCTATATTCCCACTACTTATCATGAGAGAAGAATTGAGACAGATGTATTCATCTATATATTAATCATCTGTTAAATCTCTGGGATCCATCGTATTATGGCAATCTGTCCTCTCTTCTGATTCAGAGTGGAGCAAATCCTGTGATATCAAACTGCTGAGCAGGAACTTCAAGCACCTCAAGCTTATTAAAGCTTCTTAATTAGCTTTATTAATGGTTTATTCACACTATTCAGCAGTATTTAACAGTGTGCAGGGAAATGTTGTAGTCTGTAGTATCGTAACTGCTTGTTTGTTTGTTTGTTTGTTTGTTTGTTTGTTTGTTTGTTTGTGTTATTTATTCTCAGGACTGGACAGCATTACCTCTAAATTATGAAGCAGTCCTCTTTCTCTTCCTCCGAGAAAAATAACATCTGTCTAGCAAATGGAAAGCTTAGTGAGTCTGTATAATTTATGGTAAAAGCCTCCAGAGTATGGCATAAAATATATATGCAGAAAGACTAACAAAGAGAGCAAGAGAATGGGGCCAAGGTTAAGGGTGTGTGAAGAAATAAAGAATTCAACAAAAGTCGTGGACATCTACAATGCACATATCCAGGATTTCAAGGCTTTCTTTTCAAGGTGTCTTTTATCTGTGCAGTCAAAAAATACCTTCAATCAATTGTTTTAAAATGGTGAAAGTCATTGTGACATCCTGTCTTGTATAAATATTGTTATAGTTAATTAATAGTATTATTTTTATTTCATATCCAAGCAAGTTTGCAATCCAAATGTACTGTATTTCATTTTTAGCTGTGAATTTAAAACCAGATAGATTGTCTGGTTTACTTCTGTATTCATCCATCTATTTTCTGTAGCTCTTATCCAACATCCAGTGGTCATACATTTTTAGAGATGAATGGAATTAGAGTTAGAGTGTATGAAAAGAGGTCAAACAGAAGTCTGACACTAAACACTTTCACTGCTGTGGATTTCACTGCTCTCGTATTAGTTTAGGTGGGGTTAAATTTCGTCCCTACCCGCAATGGTAGAGGTGGTGGATTATAAATACCTGGGACTTCACATTAATAACAACCTGGACTGGAATAAAAACTCTGAATCTGTCTACAACAAGAGCCAGAGCCGCCTCTACTTTCTGTGGAGTCTGAAGTCCTTTAACATCTGCAGGACAATGCTGAAGATGTTCTACGAGTCTGTGGTAGCATATTACAATATATTCATATATTTATTAAACAGCTTATGTGAGAAACAAAATTGTGCAATTTAAAACAAAGAGCTATAGAATGAAATCATTATAGGAGGAGTTCAGTAGCAATTAGGATCATCAGTAACAGGCCGACGTCCTGCCTATTCGAGGCTTCATTCAAGGCTACACCGTTACAGAAGTTTCCTGAGCAACAGCGGACATCTGCCAACGTGGAATTTTGAAAATTTGCATCACAGAAACTTTTAGAGGCACATCCCTTGATTGTTAAGTTTGCCAAGGTCAAAACTGGGAAAAGAAAAACATTATTAAAGTTGGTTAGAACTTTCCAGAAATGGATATGAAACAAAAGTTGATCATTTAGTTTAATCATTTTGGAATTTTTTTCAAAAATGTCACATCCTCCTATCAGAAGTTGAGTGCTCTTTGCTCTTCCACTCCTGGAAGTTAATTTGTGAGTCTTTCCTGAACAATGCAGTGTCTGTGTTGTCTAAAGATTTTTATATTTGCATACAGATGCTCATGATTGTTGTTCTATGGCTACAGCTTTCAAAGGGTGAACCACAGCAAATCATTGGATCTGTATATTTGATTTTACAGATTTTCAAACAATATCCCCTTTCCTAACAAACCCCTCCTATTTACATTCAGATTTAGGACTGGGACTGAGAGTGCACTTGCTTGTGCAGAATTAAACCCAGGCTACTGCCAGGCCACCAGGAATCTTTAACAACTGCTCATGGTTATTTAAAAAATACTCGAATCTCTATCTTTGCAACAAATAATAATAAAATATAAAGGTTTTATTCCAAAATGATAGCATTAATAGCAAGTGCTGTATTAATGAAAGTAACAATATACCCCTAACCTGTTCCAGTCATACAATGATCTTGATTTCCTACACAAGAAATGGAAGAGCTGCATGTCGTGTTTCTTAATCCATTGCAGATTAAACAATGAAGTCCATTTGGCTTGTTGGCTAAATCTGTGGATACACACATATAATATACAGTGCCTTGCGAAAGTATTCGGCCCCCTTGAACTCTGCGACCTTTTGCCACATTTCAGGCTTCAAACATATTGATATGAAACTGTAATTTTTTGTGAAGAATCAACAACAAGTGGGACACAATCATGAAGTGGAATGAAATTTATTGGATATTTCAAACTTTTTTAACAAATCAAAAAGTGAAAAATTGGGCGTGCAAAATTATTCGCCCCCCTTAAGTTAATACTTTGTAGTGCCACCTTTTGCTGCGATTACAGCTGTAAGTCGCTTGGGGTATGTCTCTATCAGTTTTGCACATCGAGAGACTGAAATTTTTGCCCATTCCTCCTTGCAGAACAGCAAGAAAAGCAGGCCCAAACCATGATGCTGCCACCACCATGTTTAACAGTGGGGATTGTGTGTTCAGGGTGATAAGCTGTGTTGCTTTTACACCAAACATAACGTTTTGCATTGTTGCCAAAAAGTTCAATTTTGGTTTCATCTGACCAGAGCACATGTTTGGTGTGTCTCCCAGGTGGCTTGTGGCCAACTTTAAACGACACTTTTTATGGATATCTTTAAGAAATGGCTTTCTTCTTCCCACTCTTCCATAAAGGCCAGATTTGTGCAGTATACGACTGATTGTTGTCCTATGGACAGAGTCTCCCACCTCAGCTGTAGATCTCTGCAGTTCATCCAGAGTGATCATGGGCCTCTTGGCTGCATCTCTGATCAGTCTTCTCCTTGTATGAGCTGAAAGTTTAGAGGGATGGCCAGGTCTTGGTAGATTTGCAGTGGTCTGATACTCCTACCATTTTAATATTATCGCTTGCACAGTGCTCCTTGGGATGTTTAAAGCTTGGGAAATCTTTTTGTATCCAAATCCGGCTTTAAACTTCTCCACAACAGTATCTCGGACCTGCCTGGTGTGTTCCTTGTTTTTCATGAGGCTCTCTGCGCATTAAACGGACCTCTGAGACAATCACAGTGCAGGTGCATTTATACGGAGACTTGATTACACACAGGTGGATTCTATTTATCATCATTAGTCATTTAGGTCAACATTGGATCATTCAGAGATCCTCACTGAACGTCTGGAGAGAGTTTGCTGCACTGAAAGTAAAGGGGCCGAATAATTTTGCACGCCCAATTTTTCAGTTTTTGATTTGTTAAAAAAGTTTGAAATATCCAATAAATTTCATTCCACTTCATGATTGTGTCCCACTTGTTGTTGATTATTCATAGAAAATTACAGTTTCATATCATTATGTTTGAAGCCTGAAATGTGGCAAAAGGTCACAAAGTTCAAGGGGGCTGAATACTTTCGCAAGGCACTGTATGTTGCTGTAGGCAAAAGTTCAGTATGGCTATTGATTATTCAGAAAAAAGTACTCAGCGATGAAAAGTAAGACCTTGTTTCTCACATAAACAATGCAGTACAGCAAAAAAAAATTTTTTTATCACATATCCCATTATAGGTCATTGAGGTCAGAGCACAGAGTCAGCCACTGACACATACCCCAGAGCAGAGAGGGTTCTTAGTCAAGCTCAAGGATCTTATAGTGGACGAATGGGAGTATTGAGGCTTGATCTCCTGAATTTCCGCTCAGTAACCCAAATAAATACTGAAACCATAATGAAACTTAAAGAAATAAGGTAAGCTTGTGGAACATGTCATTTATCAAAGTATTTTCTCTCTGGAGTTTTTTCAATTGCATTACAACTACTAAAAACACCATGACCATTTATTAATCATTTTTAATATGAAATATTAACTTTAATATTTAATATGTTTTTAAAATCTAAAGACGTGCCACTTCATAAAGCATTTTTATTTACATTTACAGTCCTGACATTTGCAAGTCTCTATCAATAAACACATCAATACTGGTTCACTAAGATAGACAGATAGATAGACTGATAGACAGATAGATAGATAGATAGATAGATAGATAGATAGATAGATAGATAGATAGATAGATAGATAGATAGATAGATAGATAGATAGATAGATAGATAGATAGATAGATAGATAGATATAGAAATTCTCTGAAATTAGTTGAGGCAACAGTTACGTAACAAGCTGAAAATGTTTAATATAAAAATGGGTAGACATGTTGTAGACTGACGGACATTTTTATAAATATGTATTAAACAAATAGATAAAATAAAAAATACGTAATAAAATAATATACTTGTTGTTAATAATTAAAGTGTATGTTTATTAAATAACTTAGGAAGAGACAGCCAGTGACTCAGCTGTTCTGACTTTGTTCTGCAGTTTGTTTCACCACCTCAAAGAAACGTCCTGATGCATACTGAGAGACAATGGGACCACTTTCATTAATACTTACTTTCTTATTTTAAAAAATCGCATTTTTTTTTTTAAATTTTTTTTTTTTGTTGAGTCGTTTTAGGTTGAGTTTGTTCTTGGTCCGTGACCTAGTGAACTGACATGAGCATATGTTTCAGATACAGACTATACAGACTACAAAGCATTTCTGTAAGTCTCTCTGGATAACAGAGTTTCCTGAGTGCTGTGAGTGTAAATATTGCTATTTACTACATCTGGTGTTAGCAGCTCTGTAACATTCCCAACAATCATATAAAAAAGAGAAGGGAATGAATGGAAAATTGTGTTTTTCACCACTAAGGGGTGCTACAAACACAAGGCTGTGCTTTACTGATGCACCAGTGGACTCTTAGACATCACATATAAACAATAAATCATGACTCTGAGCCATGATTTATTGTTTATAGGCAGTCTGTGGATTTTCGTGGACTTAAAGGGACATTGTGACAGTGAGAATTGTTTAATTAGGGTACAACATCTTTTTCTTATTCTAGATGTGACAAGCTCAAAAATCATAAAGGACCATTATTTCTATAATATTTTAATTCCCTAAAATCCTGAAAATCCATAAAATTCTCTAAAGCTCCATATAAAAACTGTTCAGTGTGATTATTTATGAGTAAATACTCTGAGACCTCTGAGTTTTTACTAATCTTTTAAAACTTACTAATATTTAAAAAATATTTTAAAGATAGATAGATAGATAGATAGATAGATAGATAGATAGATAGATAGATAGATAGATAGATAGATAGATAGATAGACAGACAGACGGACAGACGGACAGACGGACGGACAGCCAGACAGACAGCCAGACAGGTACATACGTAGATAGATAGATAGATAGATAGATAGATAGATAGATAGATAGATAGATAGATAGATAGATAGATAGATAGATAGGTAGATAGGTAGATAGATAGATAGATAGATAGATAGATAGATAGATAGATAGATAGATAGATAGATAGATAGATAGACAGACAGACAGACGGACGGACGGACGGACAGCCAGACAGACAGACAGACAGACAGACAGACAGACAGACAGACAGACAGACAGACAGACAGACAGACAGATACATACGTAGATAGATAGATAGATAGATAGATAGATAGATAGATAGATAGATAGATAGATAGATAGATAGATAGATAGATAGACAGACAGACAGACGGACGGACGGACGGACGGACAGCCAGACAGACGGACAGACAGATACATACGTAGATAGATAGATAGATAGATAGATAGATAGATAGATAGATAGATAGATAGATAGATAGACAGACGGACGGACGGACAGCCAGACAGACAGCCAGACAGGTACATACGTAGATAGATAGATAGATAGATAGATAGATAGATAGATAGATAGATAGATAGATAGATAGATAGATAGATAGATAGATAGACAGACAGACGGACAGACGGACGGACGGACGGACGGACGGACAGCCAGACAGCCAGACAGACAGCCAGACAGACAGACAGACAGACAGACAGACAGACAGACAGATACATACGTAGATAGATAGATAGATAGATAGATAGATAGATAGATAGATAGATAGATAGATAGATAGATAGATAGATAGATAGATAGATAGATAGATAGACGGACGGACGGACGGACGGACAGCCAGACAGACGGACAGACAGATACATACGTAGATAGATAGATAGATAGATAGATAGATAGATAGATAGATAGATAGATAGATAGATAGATAGATAGATAGACTGTTAGACAGATAGATAGATAGATAGATAGATAGATAGATAGATAGATAGATAGATAGATAGATAGATAGATAGATAGATAGATAGATAGATAGATAGACGGACGGACGGACGGACGGACGGACGGACAGACAGACAGACAGACAGACAGACAGACAGACAGACAGACAGATAGATAGATAGATAGATAGATAGATAGATAGATAGATAGATAGATAGATAGATAGATAGATAGATAGATAGATAGATAGATAGATAAACAGACAGACAGATGATAGATAGATAGATAGATAGATAGATAGATAGATAGATAGATAGATAGATAGATAGATAGATAGATAGATAGATAGATAGATAGATAGATAGATAGATAGATAGATAGATAGATAGATAGGAAGGTAGGTAGATTGGACCATTATTTCTAATACCGCAAATCCATAAAACTCCCTAAAGCTCCATATTAAAAAAAAGTTCAGTGTGATTATTTATGAGTAAATTCTCTGAGACCTCTGAGTATTTACTAATCTTTAAAATGATAAGCATGTCATTCAAAATGGTGATGTAAATTACCATCATAGGTTTTAGAAAAGCCAGATTAGGATTAGCTGCTGTTTGGACTTTATTTCATACATCAAACCCCTGTAACATTAGCAGGGACCAGACTTGCTTGTAAGTGGAAGCTATGGAGAGCTTCAGCTCTACAATGATTAAAATCTACTGGGATTCAATTGGAATGAACTGGTAAATACTATATTATCATATAATTCTTGTCAGTTTACTTCTAAACAATTCCATTTACAATTATTTAATTAGTGGTAATGAACATATTTGGTAAATACAATTATCTGAAGTAGAGAGAAAAATCAAAATGAAAACTTTTATAATATATGAATATATGTTTTCTTACCAGGAATAATGAAGCGGTTGCAGTTATCAGACTTACAGCAAGAGAGGGAGAGAAAACCCATTGCTACTCCAACATTAGCTGTGTAAGTGGTTTCCAATCCACTTTTATTTGCATGCTTACAGACAGCCTGTGGAAGGCAGTCATGAATCTCTCCAATCATTTTCACTTTCAGCCCTTAAACAGACATTTAAACATAAAGTCCATATCACGCCATGTACTGTTTAGTTTGTAGTTATGTTCTACTTGCTTTACAAGAGAAAGTTTCACATAGGACTTTTATCCTATGCTTACCTGGCACAGAATAATTGTATATCAAAGCAGCACATAAGTTGCCTGGTGGACAGTGTTGTGAAAATGTGGCACTCCACACTCCTGAATTACTGTTGTATCTTAAACAATCCAGCATGGTTACTTGAAACAAACAAACAGAAATTTAATGCACTAATAATGCGGGTACACAACATGCAGCTTGAAATACAAACATGCTCAAAACTTTTAAATTATAGTTGAATAAATGCAAAGTTAAATCTTATTTAATCAACTTATTAATAGCTATTTATGATATCTACAATGAAACAAAAACTGTCAAAATGTCTGATGTGGTATCTTAGTGGTTAAGGTGTTGGATTACTGATTAAAAGGTTGTGAGTTCTAATCCCAGCTGTGCCTGCTGGGCCCCTGAGCAAGGCCCCCAATTCCTAATTGCTCAGTTTTGAAATGAAATAAAAAGTGTAAGTCACTCTGAATAAGGGCATCTGTCAAAATGCCATGAATGTAAAATGTTATAGCTGTTGATAAGGATTGCTGCTAATTGTTTCTAGTTCTTAAATTAAGCGTGAAACAAACATCCTGGTTTGTACATACTGGTTTGTTCAAAGGTAAGTAAATAAATAGAATATTAAAATAATTACCTGAGCAGAAGAGCGAGGAAGAGAAGTAGAAGACAAGAAGCAACTTCATTTTAATGGATAAATGTTGATTAGACTCTGTGTAACATAAGGAAAGGTTATTTAGTAGGAAGAAGACGGCATTACTTATTACTCAGGGCTGATTCTGGTTCAAGGCTCAGTTCTTGGCAATGTTTGTTTTGATGAGTAATCTAATGTGTGCTTACAGTAGATCAACATCATTAAAATGGCATAACATCTAATTACATGACACATACACTGCAATAGTACTTTTCCTTCTCAATCATTACTAAACTCATTTTGATGCAAAGCATTTGCTGAAATATATATTATCGGATTTTATTGGCAGACACCTTTGTCAAAAGCAGATTACATGTGAGGATGGATAGAAAGCTGAGTGATATATGATATCACACAAGAGCCCAGCACTGACTGCCTGACAGTCTTTAAGACATACAGTAGTCTATATACCTGTTTATAAGCACAGCCTATATACCAGGGGTGGTTGGTATAACATGTAGCAGGGCAAACATAAAAAAGACAATGAAATAGCAGGCCAATGCATTTACATTTACAGCATTTGGCAGACTCTGTTATCTAGATTCATACTGATTTATTAAGAATACAATCAGACTAAAAACTCTGCTGGGGATGTAAAATAGCAAGAAAAGCACACAGACAACACAAGCAGGAAGGAACAGGTACTGTAGGTCTTTAGATGTCATCTGAAAATATGAAAAGTTACTTTTAGTCATAAGTTAAAAACATAAAACTGTCTGGTTCATTTGGACTTTTGTGCAACAAAGAGCAGGAGCATCGGTAATGATTGTAAAAATACAGCAAATGACATGAAGAAGCAAGACTGGGAAGTGAAGCTACAGTATACTGAAACATTTACAGAACAAGGCAGAGCAATTTACACGTTTAACTCATTTTATGCAACTGAGGGTTAAGGGCATTGCTCATGGGACCCAGCAGTGGCAGCTTAGTGGACCTGGGATTCAAACTCACAACCTTTAGTTTAGAAAACCAACACCTTATCCACTAAGCGACTACATTCAAAGCGACACTGAAACATCGAAACCAACACAAAAATCAACTGTAAAGTCTAAACTGTAGATTCATGCAGTTGTGTCATGTGAGTATAAGAAATGAAACACCAGCTTGATCAGATCTCCTTTTCTCAGCCTGTTTTTTAACAGATAATAATAATGAATTTGAAAACATGGATTAAAATTCTCACCATCTCACAAAATGATGACAAAATTGTAACTTTAATCATTTCTTTTCTATGTTTTTTTAAGTAAAAGTGCAATAGTTATTGTGTTACTTTGTTTGGTATGGCATCAACCCATTAAAGACATTAAACATAATAATAATAATAATAATAATAATAATAATAATAATAATAATAATAATAATAATAATAATAATAATAAATGCTGCCAATCTGCTTTAATAAAGTGTATATGTAATAATTTGCACCACAATATTCTATTTTTTTCATAACCTGTAAGTGTATTTATGAGTTTTAGTCCAATATTAACAGGCCAAAAAAAAAAACTAGTCAAAGCCCAAAGAAAGAATAAAATAAACAGAGTGTCCTAACATAGTAATTAAAGTGCACCGTTTGAACGACATGCGAAGTGAGTGTGGAGATGAGACTCAGTCCAGGTCGGACAATAACACGTGTTCTCTAAGACATTGCTTACAAGGTTCCCAAGCTTATAAAACTGATTGAAAGTGTCTCTTATATTTGTTTTAGATTGCTTATAGATTGTTTAATTTTTTTCTAATTAAGAAAGAGGACATCTCGACATCCATTGTGTAGAAGTTGAAGGGTTAAATGTGTGTAATAAGTTTATTGTTGATCTATTGATGGATATTAAAATGTAGAAAATAAAATATTATATATATAAATATAATATAAAAAAGTAATAAATATATTTATTGCCTGATTCCTGGACAGGTCTCTAACCCAGCTACTAAAGAGTTAAACTCTTGGTGCCAGTCTCGAGCCTGTGGGCTTTCTCTGAGTTCTTCTGTTTCCTCCCACCTCCCAGAAAACATGTCAGTATGTTGTTGGGTTATGCTAACTAACCCCTAGGTTTGAATAACGCATTTCTTCCACCAAGCGTTTACATGATCACTGGCTAGACTCCAGATCCACTACACTCTCTGAACAGAATAAAGTGCTTACTTAGGATAAATAAATGAACACAGACAGTGATGCCTTCATTATTCAACCCCAAAGGAGTCATGTAATGCCTTCATTTATCCAACCTGAGTAACAGTGTAGGAAACATCAATGAGTTATATCATTACGTGATTGTTTATAAAGCATGGGTGGCCTCATATGGCACGTTCCTTAAAAGAGATTAAATTCACTTATTTTACATTTCGAATAGAAGTAACTCTTACATCAGGTTGAAACAGGTCAAGCATTACCTATAACCGATATTCTCTTTTACCTCGCCCATGTTTTTTTAAGGCACAAGACACATTATTGTGTATTAGTCTTACTACTGTAAACAAATTATAAGTAGTTATGACGCACTTGAATTAGTTATGGAGTACATTCTGTATCATCTGCATTACAGAAGTAATGAACCAACAAGTAATATTCATTCAGAGTAGTTTAACAAAGACGTAGTTTATTTTTTATTTTGTTCACAGTTATTTAATGTTATTTAATGTTTTGATGTTTATACAGCATCCCAGATGCTTGCGGAAGAAGTCTGTGGCAGAGATGGGATGTAACTGAGCTGTGGGTGAAAAGAAGGCAGGTCGAACCAACAAGGATCACATGATGAGTCTCACCAATGTCTTATCAAACCACATTTAATCGTGTGTGTTCCTATGTGTATTCAAATGTTCTCCCAAGTAGTAGCCAAGTGTGTTCATCAACTCTACAAAACATGGAAAATAAAGAAAGGTTGTCCTTGTCCTGCCTCCTTGCTCACCCAGGATAGGGTTACAGATAAACCCAGGGATTTAAAGCTTAATCCTTTTGTTTGGGAAGTATTTGGGAGACAAATATTTTTTGTTGTATTATTACAATAACACCCGTATTTATTGATACTAAAAAAAGACACTGATCTTTTGCCTAAAGAACAATCTGTGTCCTAAAGAGCTATAAATGCATATATTATGAGTATATGAATTTGCAGCTTCGATTCTAAGTGTAAACAGTATACCTTTAGCACAGACATAGACGCTTTGAATTTACATTTGAACACATTTTGTATTCATCTTGTAGGAGAAGATCTGTACAACAGGACACAGGTATAGACGGCGTGCCACAGTGAGATGTACACTCGTAGGAGTGAACACCTGCTTCGTAAATAGAAGAATCTCTTGGTAAATATTATGCCATTTCAATGTATATATGTACACAATACACAAACTTTGAGAGATGAAATAAAATACAGAGAAAAAAGAAAACGTCCAAGAAAAGATTATCTCTGCCTTTGTGATTTAATACCCTTGAATGAGCTATAAGTCTTTGGTAGCTTGTTTTTAAATGACATTTTTTCTTAGCTGTGAATTCGATGCATTATTGCATCAGAAAGGGAAAGAAATCTAGATCTTTAGCATAACATACATAACAGGCCATATCATTTGAGAGTAAATAATGTAAATAGGCATACAGGACAAAAACAGGACATAAATTAAAGCAGGTTCTCCAAGATACTAAGAACATCTTACCTCCTCATAAAGCTGTATGAAATCTGCCTGAGACTAATGATGCAGTTTTAAAGCCGAAGGGTCGACTTTGCTCATGTTGTGCTTTAAACATCTGAGCCTATCGGTGACTACGCCACCTTTAGCAATTGGAGGGGAAGGACCTTCCTCACTAGTGTTACTTATTACACACTTATTACACACAGCTATACGCACATCTATACTCTGTACCTATAGAGAGATAGTAGTGTGTGAACGAGTGTGTATGCGATTGTTTACTATGGTCTTTTACAAAATCCCATCCAGTGTGTCTCCTGCCTTGTGCCCTGGGTCCCCTGGGTTAGGCTTCAGGGTTCCTGTAACTCTGTGTAAGATAAGAGGTACAGAAAAAGGAAAGTGACAGTGACGTGACATGAAATATGGCTAAGTATGGTGACCCATACTCAGAATTCGTTGTCTGCATTTGACCCATCCAAAGTGCACACACACAGCAGTGTACCGATGGACGGTATAAAAAAAAAACTAAATATTTATTTGACAGCATACGGCAGCTTTACAGAAGTATAGAAACAGAATATCAATAAATAAATAAATAAATAAATAAATAAATAAATAAATAAATAAATAAATATTAAAGTTTAATATTAAGTTACTATATATCGCATTACATTTACAGCATTTCGCACACAACCTTATCCCAGGCGACTTACATTTATCTAATTTATACAGCTCAGGGTAAAGGGCCTTGCTCAGGGGCCCAGCAATGGCAGCTTGGTGGCCTGAGGATTCAAACTCACAACCTACAATCAGTAGTCCAACACCTTATCCACTAGGCTACTACATCTGTCCCTAATGAGAAAGCCGGAGACGATGATGGCAAGATAAAGCTCCCAGGCTCTGTCAGGAACCCATTCTCATTTAGGGGAAACTGGACAGTCAATAATGTAAATCTAAATAACTTCAGTTTGTAGTTGAGTGAATTAGTTGGTCAATGCAATCTCCAAATTAAACACAGATCCAACACAGAATTTCTTCTTGAAGTCTTCAAGTGATCGTAGATGAAGACCCGACCATAAAGCTGGCTGATGCAACAGTAGTTCCAAGAAAGCGTAACAGTCTCCAGGCGCATCCCTATCCACAGCAATCCCATGAGTCACTGGCTGTCCAAATCCATTACATGCCTGATGTTGTCACAGTGTTTATTAGCAAGACATGAAGATTCAGTGTATGCAACGTCCATGAGTTGCTTTTGGTGAAACATGATTTAATAGTACTGTAAAGTAAAGTCTAAATCTTAAGACTTTATATAATGTTTACTGGCTGAATTAAAATCATTGAAATGAGTCTCTTTAATCAGTTAAAAAAAAATTTCAATTTAAATCTAATCAAGATCAGACTGATGCACTCCCTTGGGGAAATTTATAGTCTTACAGAACTCTAAAAAGTGTTGCAATTTTTCACCAACAGATTAATTATGGCTTAGTGGTTAGCACGTTCGCCTCACACCGCCAGGGTCGGGGTTCCATTTCCGCCTCAGCCTTGTGTGTGTGGAGTTTGCATGTTCTCCCCGTGCCTCGGGGGTTTCCTTCGGGTACTCCAGTTTCCTCCACCAGTCCAAAGACATGCATGGTAGATTGATTGGCATCTCTGGAAAATTGTCCGTAGTGTGTGATTGCGTGAGTGTATGAGAGTGTGTGTCCTGCGATGGGTTGGCACTCTGTCCAGGGTGTATGCCTGCCCCTGCCTTGATGCCCGATGACGCCTGTCGTAGTTCGGATTAAGCAGGTAGAAAATGAGTGAGTGATTATATGTTATTACATGTTTATAGAAAAGATAGTTGCTTTATTTTCTTGATCTTGTTCTGTGTAATATCACCAATTAAATGGGTTGTAGATTGTGATGTGTATAAATGACATCAACTGTAGAAAGTGCAGCTAGCATATTTTAGCAACCTAGATAGATAGATAGATAGATAGATAGATAGATAGATAGATAGATAGATAGATAGATAGATAGATAGATAGATAGATAGATAGATAGATAGATAGATAGATAGATAGATAGATAGACAAACAAACCACTTCATCAGTAACGTATGTGCTATCCATTTCTATTAATTTTTGTCCAATATGTTAAAAAAAAACAACTTCTTAATACTGAGGTCACAAAGAAGCCGTGAGGAAGTAATCGGGCCCAAATGCATACACGCTATCTTTCGCACAACTGCAACTTTATTGAGAAGTATTGTTTTCATAAATGTATAGAATATCACAAACACAGTATATATTTCATATAATATTGTTATTAAATCGAGTATATTCACGTCACTATTGCATTTTCTCTGCGTCGTCCCTATAACTCTCCAGGCGCTGAAGCATTTATCAAAATAAACGTTCATTTTTCTGTCATAGGCATTCGACATATACGTATAATGTGCTTTTGGCCTTTCCATTTTTCATTCCCGCATAGAGCACTGCTATTCAGAACACAAGTACAGATCAACTGAATCAAAGTCCATAATGCACTCGAATAAAAGCTTCACCCGGCGTAACAATACAAGTGTTTACTTATATGTCGGATGCCAATTAGAGCCGACAAAGGTTCAGAAACAACCCTGTATATATATATATAGATTATCATTTATTTATATTTCTTTTAGTAGAGGAAGAATATAAGGTAGGGGAAACATCATAGTCCTGGGACAGAGCATTTAGTTATATATCTAATACAATGGAGGAAAAAAAATCTTTAGCTGTTTGAAAAGTAAACAAGAAATGGATTAGTTTTCATGTTCTTGCTGGAAAAAAAACAAGATGTTTAAATTCTTGTACTGGAATCACTGGGATCAGAGGTCAGGACACACATTGTTCTTAGAGAAATTAGTTAAAAAAAAATTGCCAGTGTATAAAAAAGATATATTCATACAAACATGTTTTAAAGACACATAAGCAAAACATATTGAATTTATAGATAATATATGAATACTCTATCCATAGATATAGCAGCTTGTAAAATATAGCATTTAAAATAAATAATTATTAGACTTTAGGGTCCAATGTAGAGCGCTTTTTACGATAAAGTACCGCTTTCTATAGTATTTGTAGTCAAAACAACATGATTTGTCCTTTACTACGTATTTGGTTCACCCTGTGTGTCATCTCTGGTTCATTTTACCCTTATAATATTAGACTTTTGATACGTTATGTACAAGACCAAGGCTTCAATTTATGTTAAAGTGCCTTTAAAGACTGTGTTAAAAATCTCTGTTGAAATGATGTGTCACAGATGATGCTGTGAGACTCTGCTTGACTCAGTCACACCTAAAACTTTCCAAATAAAAGTCATCTTGGTATCTTTATACACCACAGGATTTTCTTTTTTCCGTATTGCCAAATAAATTGTCTTTAGCTTGTTTTTCTAAAACTGGAAAATAGCTAAAAAATGAGTCCATTTGTACATGTAGATGTTGATGTTGGTTTGATTTCTGATTGTCATCTAATAACATTTTGGTCAATGTCTAATAGCATTTTTGGTGCTACCAAAAAATAAACATTTTGTTCAGTCCAATATGGCATCTAATTGTACAAGAATCCAATTTTACACCAGTAAGAGACCTGTTTTTTACACCAGTAAGAGACCCTAAAAATCAGATCAAATTTGCACTATTGAAAAGTCTAGCAGAAAGCTTCAACATTGCTTTCTCTGTTATTTATATGATTTCCAGGGTTATTATTATTATCTCAGCATTTAATACAACAGCATGCATTAAATACTTAATACTGATGATCCTCGGATCTTATTCGATTCAAGTGTTTGCTTCAGCAAATGATGGACATAAATGTTGTCAGGGTGGAGAAATCTTACATGTATTACTGTAGCTAGACTCCAGGGCAAGTAAATGTTGCCAAGTCTTGTGTTTTGATTTCATGGAAGCCTAAGTGACTTGACTAAAATTTGGGAGCTGTAAAATATAAAATAAAAATCTACAATGAGTTAGTTATGTGCAAACAGATGCAATACAGAGAAATATATTTATAAAGGACATTGTGATATATCACTATAAATAATACACCATTCTGGCTAGTCTTTAGCTGTTGTTGCTTTAGCTTCATTGTGTTTAACCACAAAGTGACTGCAGATTTATGTCTGACTTTATTCTGCTAGTATTTGTCAGTTATTCTTTAATGTTTCTGACTGGAAAGATTGTGTGTCATCCATGCTTGCTAATTAATTTGGCTATAAAAGCCAGTGTTTGTAGTGGAAACCAGAATATTGATTTTCCCACCTATACCTATTTAAATTCATTTAAATTTTTTATGGGGCTTTTCTATATCACCTCGGCATATCCTATCCTCGACATAAGCTCAACATAAATCATGATTATTTCAAAACACCCGACCATATCGTGTGAAGCGCATCACAGAGTCCAGCATTGACCTAACGTTTTCTGTATTCTGTTGCATTTTATTGGGTGAATGTATTTGGTATGGGAGCTATCCTGCCATTTTATTATCCTCATGCTGAAGAGAAAATAAACCCTTTACATTTTAACATGAAAAGCATTACCTGATAACCTTCTTGATGGAAGACACAATTTTGCTCATCAGGATATATTCAGACAGGCCTTGTATATTTCAGAGGAGAATTAAAAAAAAAAAAGTATAGCAAGGTGCAATATAAAATAAATATAGTATGTATCTGTTAGACTCTATAGTAACATTCATGTATAATGCTGTCTACTGTCTGCTGACAAAAATATAATACTACTTGAAAAACAGGACACAAGATGTAACAATGTACCATGCTTCATCCACATTAAGTTAAGAGCTTTGTTTAACTGCGCTTCAGAGAGCTGTAAATACTTGGCCTGTTGCTTATCCACACTGAGGAAAGTCCATTTTTGCTTTCCTGAATAAGTCTCACTGGTCAGTTTGTCTGGTTGAGGCAGCTTGAGGGTGAATGCAGGTACTGTTGCTACTGCAGAGGAAGTGTACAAGCAACCTCAGAGAAGACTTGTAGTGTGTGAAGCTCCAGCTTTCTCAGCGTGGGCCTTCAGAAGGTCGACTATTTCAGAGTGGGAGAACTTGATGGCCAGGGACAGTGCGGTGTGCCCGTGCTACAAAGTAAAACATACATAGATATACACGTTTATAACGGCAATTTTGATTTTGTGGAGCAAAATCGGGTCAAGGTGCCTATTTTAAAAAAATTACACTATTAGAAATAAAAGGTTCTTCAATGTTTAATTAATGTTTTTTTTAATATACAAAAGAAAACATCACCCTGAATTGTGTGTGTGTGTGTGTGTGTGTGTGTGTGTGTGTGTGTGTGTGTGTGTGTGTGTGTGTGTGTGTGTGTGTGTGTACATACACAAACACGCATACTATACGTACTGTACAGACGTGTGATCATGTGATCTTATTTTATTCTTTCATCATGTTTGTCTGTTCTCACCGCATAGTTCGCTGCAATATCTAGAGAACTACATCTAAAGCTTAAAATTTTATACCTTGAACCAGTTGTGATAAAAGAAATAATTCTCTCCAAATGTTGTTGCTACTGGGTTTTTACCATGTGATGGCAGTGTTGTATTTTTAAAAGCTCATAAGGAACTTAAGATGTTTCATTTAATGTTTCCTCTAAATGAAAAAGAAATGCAAATAAAATTTGCTTTAGTAAATTGAGCTGCTGGCTGCACTGAACTCTCTCTATCTCTCTCCGTGTGTGTGTGTGTGTGTGTGTGTGTGTGTGTGTGTGTGTGTGTGTGTGTGTGTGTGTGTGTGTGTGTGTGTGTGTGTGTGTGTGTGTGGATCACCTACTTTATCTTTCAGGCTAGTGTCACATTCTGTTCTGTCTAGCAGTAGTTTGGCTATCTCAATGTGGCCGTGTTCACAGGCACACATCAGCGCCGTGGAGCCATCTTGGTCCTGTGTGTTCACATCGGCATTACAGTTGAGAAGAACCTGGACCATCGCTGTGCGCGCATGACTAACTGCCAGCATCAATGCTGTCTGACCAGACTGTGAGGAAAAAAAGAGTATCGTGGTTAAGAGAAAATCTTTTTTTTTTTTAAACATTTTTAAACATCTGCATGAATCATGGTCAGGGATCATCATGGTTAGGGACACAGTCAGGGACACATTCAGGGACACAGTAGTTACAGAGTTATCATTGTAGGGACACAGTAGTTACAGAGCTTAACACAAGAACAATGGACCCAAGTAAGGGATAAATTCTGGATGAGATTCTAGTTCCATAATTACTCTAACCAACCTACCAACCTGTATGCTTTTAGAAAGGAAAACTTGAGAACCCAGAGGACACAAGAAGAACATAAAACCCCCCAAAAAAAACTGAGCTCAGGATTGAACCAGGGAACCAGCGACCAGGGCAATGCTACAACATTGTGACATTCCTTTTTATGAACTTGTTTTTTTTTTTTAAAAAAAAGTTGCTATCAGGATAAACCTTAGCACTGTAAATGGAATAAAGGCTCTAGAGAGCAGGGAGGTTTTGGTGTAACACGTGTCCTACTGACACAGATGGAACTGTTTCTGAGGACTACGAGTGGCTGACTAATCAAAATTATTACAGCACAGTTAGTGACAGATATGGATACAAAGCTAATTCTGCAGAAATGTAGATCCCTACTGAGTAAGCAAGCGGTCACGGTGACAAAGAATATCCCTGAGACAACATGAAGAAGAATAAGAAGACAGCTTGAGAGGAAACAGATTCAAAAGGAAACCCCTTCTCTTCTGGGATTGTCACTGGATTGTGGGATTATAAATCTTTACTGTACACAGGAGTAAGAGAGTATAGTCAAGCATTATTGTGTGCTAAAAGGATGTGCAGTCTGAGAATATTTTGTATTAAACCCCTGGGATGCAGAACACAGAACAGTCTTAATGATGTTTTTACGGAAGTGCAAATCTTTGGGGTATTCATGTAAAGTCACGAGTGCAAGCAGACGTAGAGCATTAAGATGAATCAGTCAGCTCACAAGGTACTGTAAATTGCTGATTCTTTTAAGAATAATATGTATACAGAAATACTTTGTTAGCTAGAGAGACAAACATATTCCGGTATTTTCTTTTAGATATCTCCGATCCTGGAAAATACTAGTACTAAAGTCTAGAAAGAATTCTTATCGGAAAGCAGAAAGAGTCTAAGATGAATTTATGTTATGATCATTTATAGAATTTGTACATGACAGCATGAGCTGTGTTTGTGTGTGTGTGTGTTAAAGTACTAGTCTAACTTTGTATTTTTGGATTACGGGTCATTTGTACCTACTGGAAAGAACTAATACAAGTATGTACCTACCTGGCCTGCCCGGGCGTTGATGTTTCCCAGGCTCAGTAGGTGCTGGGACACTTCCATGTCCTCAGGTCCTTCTGCTGCTGTCAAAGCTGCCAACATGATCGCCGTGTAGCCGGCTTTATTCTGATGATCCACCTCACAAAGCCCTTAGGAACATTATACATAAAACATGCAAGAACATTTACATACAACACTAAATAAAGATAGAAAAAGGGAGATAACAAGTCATATTTCAACCATAGAGGTGAGCCATTGTTAGAATGGTGTTTAAAATTGATGCTTCATCTCACCAGTGTCCAACAGGAGCTTGACTACTTGGAAGTTGGAGTGGGAGACACTGTAGTGTAGGGCCATGTTGCCGTTGCCATCAGCCAGGTTTACTATATAGCGCAGGAGAGTGGGGGTGTGATTTCCAACTTCTCTCAGATACAGAGTGACCGTATCTGCCTGGGACTCTTTCTGACTGGATACACGGAACCATTCCTGATAAAGCACCATCAGAACCTGCCTCTAAAATCGAGAGACACCACAAAAGCAATCAATATTCTCTTCTCATTTATTGAAATCTCCTCTTTGCTCTTTTTGGGTTTTCTTTTTGCATCGACAAGAACAATTTTAATCATCTTAATAAGACATTTTCATTCAGTATAAACCATTTAATTATCATTGCAATCCAGTGTGAGATGTTTTTGCCTCTTTACACAGAATTTTAGTGGTTGAAGACTTTAGATTCTTATAAACAAGCTCATTGGGAATCTCAGTGAGTAGAAATGGTTTGGATATCAGCATTATTTGCCCCTATCAGGCTAGGTAAAAAAATTTTAAAAACGTATGAAGCTCTGAATGTCTACTTTCATATGAGTCATTAACCATTAATGGGGATTGTGAAATGACAAAAAGAAAAACCGATGATGAACATGGACACAACCAAAACATGCCAAAATTCAATTTTCTTTTTGCTCTCTGGGAAATAGGCTTTTAAAAAAAAAGTGAAAGTGAGAAAAAGAAAAAAGTGACTTTAGCTTAAGTGTTATTCAGAAGTCAGATGAAACTTATACACATGGGCAGAGTTTCCTGCGAACAGAGATGTGTCTCAAACAAAGAGCAATATTAAAGTAATAATATAATATAATATAATATAATATAATATAATATTATATTATATTATATTAAAGTAATAATATAATATAATATAATATAATATAATATAATATAATATAATATTATATTATATTATATTATATTATATTATATTAAAGTAATAATATAATATAATATAATATAATATAATATAATATAATATAATATAATATAATATAATATAATATAATATAATATAATATAATATAATAATATACACATAATATAAATCTCTATTTGAGGATAATATAACATATGTTAATATGGCACTATTTATTAATTATCATCCTTTTTAAAATCCACAAGAAAAGTTTTTTTGACACATTGGAAATTTCATTTGAATAACAATCGGAGACATTGCTTATCTCAGAAGAAGAATTATTTTTGGTTTAAATTATGATCACCAAAAAAGTTTCTTAACAGGAGAACACTGGATAAACAACAATATCGGCATTATTTTAATACTTTAACATATTATACTTAATCAATTTCACATTAAATCAAATACACATAGACATAGACAAGTGTCATTTTAACTGTATCCAAACAATTGGATTTCTTACCATATCTTTGCTTGGTGCAGCAACTTCTGCCATTCGATCCTTTAGGTAGTGACAAGCTGCCATGAAGTTTTTATCTACAAGTTCACTGCGAGAACATAATCAGCAGCTCAGTAGTAATTAAAATAAGACACATGTTCTACACAAGTCTTTGTTATTTAATAAATAAAACTTGTGATAATCTTTTGATGAAATAAATACAGAAAGTAGTAATACATGTAAAATGCATGTTCAGACTGGATTGTGAGGCTACAATTGTAGAATAATACAATAAATAAAATATGAAATAAGCTTCTAAAAAAAATCTGAATACAAATTAGGGTGCTAAGACTTACTTATTACTTATTTATATTAAGACTTATATTACTTATATTATATTGCTTGTTTATTGTTACTATTATTATAATAATGCTATGCATCAGCATTACAGACAAAATATAAAAACAACCATCAGAGAAACTTTTATTTAAAGCTGAGCCTATTATATACCCTTACTGAAGAATCACACACATTTCACATGTGATCAGGTGAATGCGGTGTGGTTAAAGGTGATGAACATACAAAAGTGGCAAAAGTGCATATGATCGCATAAAAGCACAAAATAAAATGTAAATATACCAGAAAAAAGAAAGAAAATTTTAAAAAAGTAAATATACTGTAAAAAAAAAGAGAGAGAGAAAGAAAAAAAAGAAAAGAAAAAAAGAAAACACTGTAAAAAAAAATATAAAGTAAAAAAAAGCAAATATACTGTAAAAAAAAGAAAAGTAAATATACTGTAAAAAAAAAAAAAAGAAAGAAAAGTAAATATACAATATTTGAAAGAATAATGTTTTTTTTTTTTGAGAAAAACAATTCTGAAAATAAAACCAAATGATCTATATGTGAAAAATGATCTTGTGTAAATAAAATAAAATAAAAAAACTGTGATTTTTGTATTTTTGCAAATTTGCATTATACGCTTACTGTATGAACATGTGAAGGTTGGGTGACTTATAAGGGTATTTTAATGTAGATACCGTTTTACACACACACACACACACACACACACACACACACACACACACACACACACACATATATATATATATAATAAAACCAGAAAGCCTGAAATCAAGAATACTGAATGTGCTGTGTATTGTGTTAACCACCTCTCAGGATGTTGTCTAGCACATGCTCTATTTAGCGCACGTCTTTCTCTTTAGAGCTGTGGTTTATGTTTAGAACAGAATTCCAGACATCCATATGCTCATCTCCTCTCTGCTAGAACTATATGTGGCTTCCTGGCTTATTGAGCTTGTTCTCATGGGTAAGTTTATTAAACCTGTCACTCAGCATTTGTCTGCTTTCTATCTCTCGGCTGAAGATTGGTAAGACAATGGCCAGGATTGTGTGTGTAAGAAAATGGGTCGATATGCATCAACACACATGACATACAAGTTATGATCCTAGAATCCTCTGTGGAGTCTCATTCAGAAATCTGTATTAATATACGTATATACAAACATATTTCGTAAGTGAAATAATCTACCTCAAGTCAGAGGTGACTATAAAGATAATTCACATTATTAAAATCTGAGATGATCGTGCTCACACAGTCACATAGGACTTTTATTATAGTAAATGACTAGTAATAGATATAGTCATATTACCTTAATATTAATACAGAATATTAATATAAACGTAAACATATAACGAATATAATACAAACCCTTACTAAAACAAATTAAACTATTTATTTTTCATTTTTATTTGTAATGTTTTCTTATTCAAAGTCTTTTATATAATATAAAGTACAATAATACATATACAAAAAGACATATAATAAAAAAAGTATATTATAATTAAACTAACTGAACCTGAAGGAAGTTTGTGGTCAACATTCTTGTTCATAAATGTGTGTGTGCGTATTCTACATACTGTGGTTTAAACAATTCATGGAACAGAATAATGGCTAAAAAATGATAATATAATGAGATTGAGTTAGTTCAGCCATTATGAGCAAAAAATATCTCATCTGATGATCATCATTAGTGAAATGATCATTGTTTTTTCTGATGATATCTTAATGTGATACATCACATGATATCTGGATGACAAGGAAAGTGATTTTCTTTTTTTATTATTATTATTATTATTATTATTATTATTATTATTATTATTATTATTATTATTATTATTATTATTATTACCAGGCTTTATTCCCTTTGTATGAAACTGATCAAGCTCTGTGCATCCTAGAAGCACAATGTTATGTATAGTATGCATGGGTGTTTTTCAGACTTTGCTTAACATGGCTTCTCTTTTTTTTCTCCTGGCCCCTCTTTCTCACCTGCTGGGCTGCTCCTCCTGGGGATCAACACCAGTTTGGAGGTCTTTAGGATCCACAGAACCCTGGGACCCCCCTGCCTGAGCTTCTTCAGCCTGCTCCCCAGCAGTAGCATCCTCTTTCTCCTCCTCTGGGACCACTCCACGTTCCTCTCCCTGTTCCTCCGTCTCCGAGCTATCCACTTCCTCCTCCAACTCCTCCTTCTCTTTGTCTTTCTCCCTTTCGTCCTCATTCTCCTCCCCACTGGACTCCTCACTGGATGTTGTCTCATAGCTGAATAACACAGATAGCCTTGGTTATCGATGTCACTCTGTTAAGGTTAACTGGCTTATACGAGTAATCGGCAAACCTAGCAGCTATGGAACAGAATGACATCAAGTAACAGATAGAAACCATTACAGACAGTCTGGTTTATTGTGTCTTACTTAAAAGTACTTTTATTTATTGAAGTTTTACAATGTGTAAAACAGAACGTAAAGAAAAGAAGGCTGCTATGAATGTACTAAGGAAGTGTGTGTGTGTGTGTGTGTGTGTGTGTGTGTGTGTGTGTGTGTGTGTGTGTGTGTGTGTGTGTGTGTGTGTGTGTGTGTGTGTATACGTGTCTGTGTGTGTGTGTGTGTGTGTGTGTGTGTGTGTGTGTGTGTCTGTGTCTGTGTGTGTCTGTCTGTGTGTGTGTGTGTGTGTGTGTGTGTGTGTGTGTGTGTGTGTGTGTGTGTGTGTGTGTGTGTGTGTGTGTACGTGTGTGTGTGTGTGTGTGTGTGTACGTGTGTGTGTCTGTGTGTATAGATATGTGTGTGTGTGTGTGTGTGTGTGTGTGTGTGTGTGTGTGTGTGTGTGTGTGTGTGTGTGTGTGTGTGTGTGTCTGTGTGTCTGTGTGTCTGTGTGTCTGTGTCTGTGTGTATAGATGTATGTGTGAGAGAGAGAGAGTATGATTCTAATCTGTGTTATAAGATAGGAGACTCTTCTACCTGCTTGAGAAACCCAGCCCTTTCATTAAAATCATATCAGGAAGCAGGTAATTCCCATAATTCCACAATGAACACAGTGAAGTGGTGTTCATGTATTTGCCAGGTTTAATTACTGCAAAAGTAATTTCACATCCAATACATACAAATGTCACTGTGCAGTAGATAATAATTTAAAACTTTATTTTTTAATATTCATGAAAAACTGTCTTTCTGTTGCAGTTTATACAAATCAACTAATCTAAAGGCAAGTATGGTATTTTCCCCATGAGGCAGTATAAGCATGAACTTTTGCATTATAGTATTAGTATCTAATATTTAGTATTAACAATTCACAGCAGATATTTATTCACATATCAAATGGATTTTCTTTCTTCTTCATCCTCATCCTCCTAAACTATTAACCACTTTCTTTCTAAAATAAACTAAATTGAACTAAAAGCCCTATTTTCCACCCCAATATCACATGGGGGGGGGGGGGACTTCCAGGTAGATTATTAGTGTAATAATAATAATATCTATAACTTGCTGACAGTTTTTAGATCAGAGAAACAAAGCTGTGTATAGAAACCTCATACTAACTGAGCTGTGGTTATCTGAATGTCACTCTGTGCTGTATTGTTTGCCTGGATCATAGCTGCATGGTTAAATTCTGAAATTACTAGCTGTCATCTCTAACAACAGCCCTGCCAGACTCCTCTTAAGATAATCCTAGCTGATCTACAGGCTTTAGTACACAAATATATCACCTCTATACCAGGATAACAGTAATTGCTTCATCTGCAATGCCATGTAATATTATTACCACTATTACCTGCAGATTCATTTGGAATTAATGCATATAAATGGATGTTTATTTAGTTTTATTTAGGGTTACATTTAGAGCCATGGATGCCAATTATGTTTCATGTCGAGCGCTACAGCAGACTGTTTTCTTTTCCGAGAGGATCCCAAGTTCAACCCATTTTAAAAGTCAATAGCCATAAACTTTCCCCCATCCCCTATAAAATATATAACTACTACTACAGCAAAAAGGCACCACAAGGCACAGTCATTACTGACTTGAAATTAACTCATGAATGGCCAGATCCATATGTAAATGTAAATTTATACACTAATATGCACGATATACCAATGCCAACTGCTGACAACAGTTGTTAGTAGAACACATATTTATATATATATATATATATATATATATATATATATATATATATATATATATATATATATATATATTTTTTTTTTCTAGAATGAATCCAGTCTTAAAGTAACAATCATAAAATCATCTGCTAAACATATAAGCAGATGAGCACTAAAAGCCACCTTGGCACCAGTTCTACAAGTGTCTGGAACTGTACTGGAGCACTGAACAGCGTTTTATTTTCAGATGGTGTTTTGATGATGGTGGTGAAGAGTGCCCCAGAATCATCCAGCAGTGTTAAATTGGGTTGAGATATCTCAGCTGATTCAACATCCCTCCTCTGCTGTTCCAGAGACCTGTAGAATCTGTACCAGTAAATCTGATCTGATAGCTTGAGGTATCCCATTATTTTACTGAAACACTGTAAAATGCTATTATTTATTTGTTTGTTTGTTTGTTTGTTTGTTTGTTTATTATTTGTTGCTAGTTTGTAGTGATTTATATAGAGCAGTAAACAATGAATAAGTGAGTAATAGCATGATTGCAAAGAGAAAATGACTGTACAGGATGATCAACTATCAGATCTGCTCTATCAGGGTAATTATATTGCTGCTGAGTCACGGGCAAACACAGCTGAGATACAGCCTCCACCAGCACTGACCTGATCCAAAATGCAGAGAGCCGTTTGTTATTGCTGAGGTTTATCCACTTTTCACTCATAGCTCTTCATCTACATCACCAGCAGCAAACAAAACTGACATCTACAAGGCCTATAGTTCTACCTGATCTTTGGGACGATGGATGAAATAAGCAAAGTGGGAATAGTTAAGACAGAGCCGATTTAATTTGATTGATGAAAATGACATTGACCTTTTTGGATACAAAGATGAAAATATGACATTAGCCTTCATGGCAAAATAAGCAGTGACTTGTTTATTCATACAAGCCTGATTATATATGCACTGCACTTCCATCTGCATTAGTGGACATGAGGTTATGTATAGTTAATTGTTTGTACAATGACTTTGGCTTATTTAGCACAATAAAATTGCTCTCAGAAAAAAATAAATCTACATCAGTATTTGAATGTATCCAAATTAGCACATGGTGAACTTTTAAGCTCAAAACTAAACCAGAAAACCTTTTTAGATCTAATAGCATTTTTCAGGTTTGTGCATGTACAGACTGTACAATCATACAGTGTTTTTCTTGGGTATTAGTTAAAATATTATTTTGACACAGCACAAGGTCTAGGAGATTTAGATATACAAGGACAAAGGGCAAAACAAAATATTTATAACAAGGACCATTCATTAAGTAGTTAATATTCAATTTCAATCAACTTAACTATCACATGAATCTGATCAGGAAAAATCAGGTGTAGTTGAATGATTGAATAATTAACTATAAATCTATAAAAATGATTATAAATCATGACATTTATTAAGGTAAAAGACAGAGTAACCATGAATTAGTAATGAGAAAATCTGTAGAAACTGCATCCCTAAATGAGGAATTAAACAAATCCATAACTTATCCGTACTTTGGCAAATACAAAATAACCATCAAGTTCTAGAGTGTAAAATCAGCATCTCTGCTGCAAATAAACTTCACCGTACTCAACATCATTGTTTTGCCAGAATTTAGAAGGAAAACATTTCTATTTATCTACAATTATATGTCACCATCATCCAATGGAACAACTGTATCGCTGCTCATATCCAACATCCAACATAAATTATATGTCGAAGAGCCTGTACATAAAACGTATTGTTGTGGGACAATATGCTGTACTTTTTTATACTGAAAATTAGTCTTAATGCAAAAAAATCTGTCTATTAAGCACTTGTCTAAACTGACCGATGTTTATAAACCTGTTCATTAGAAATCTATTTAGAAAAAACATTGCCAGTTGCAGCAAATGGAGCACTTAACAGTACCAATATGGAAACCCATCACTGACTCATTTTTTTCTCCATCACAATTGTATTGAGTTTTACGTGGCTTTTTTCATAAATACCCTTATCGATTTTACAGCAGAACAAGCAACTGGAACAATTAAATCAATAATTTTATTCTCTTGCTTTAAGATTCTCATACATTTAGCATAAGCAAAAAAAATTGTTTACCCTCCATTTACACCAACAAATTTCAGGTTTTTCTTGGCTCCTCCAGTCCTCTGCTTATCAGAACAGTCATTCTTCTTCATGATAGATTTGAGGCCTGGAAAGGGAATGTGAAGTGTGGTCAGTTTTGAAGTTTTTTGCCATCTCTCCACCATATTCTACAATTTGCATGTCTTTGGACCGGGGAGGAAACCGAAGTACCCGGAGGAAACCCCCGAGGCACGGGGAGAACATGCAAACTCCACACACACAAGGGGAGGCAGGAATCGAACCCCCAACCCTGGAGGTGTGAGGCAAACGTGCTAACCACTAAGCCATTGTGCCCCCCTTCTTATTATAATGTTCATTAAAAATAAAAAATAAAAGTTAATTGCCCCATGGCTTTCTTTGTGCATTTCGTAGGGTCAGTTAAAAATCGAAATAGGCATTAGGCTTCTTTTTACAAATAAACCCATATATATCGACAGTATATAAAACTTAATAAAAACATTACATGACCATAACCTTGCAGCAGCACGTTTGCTATCACTGTATACATGTGCATTTAAAATTCCTACACCACCTCTTTAATGACAACATTATATGTCATTAAATTGATATTCTATTCACTATTCAGGAGAAAATAAGGTCTCGTAATAGTTACATTTTCTGAGAAATAGCAGACTTTAAAAGCTTAACATTTTTCTGAAGACATGGGATGTATGGCTAAGTTTGCTTGCTACAGATCATTCATTGAGTAAAAAAATAAACCATCAAGAAATATATTAGTTATTGTTTTAATAAAGATCAAATAAGATTGTCTCTTGAAATGTGTTTAGTTGCCCATGGTGTAGCTTGATCAGCAATTCAAAAAGTTGCACTGGATGGCTTCAAGTGTCTTGAAGGAAGCATGTACTGTACAAGCCTTCACACTCTTTGGTTGACAGAGCTTGTATGACATGGAGAAAGCAAGCTAAACAGTGGGAATTGGCAAATGAGCAAATTTTGAGAAATCAGAATTAATCCCTGAGTTGAAGCTGGGAAAACAGTACCATATGCACTGTATCAGCCATTAATCTTAGTGAAGTCCCACATTCACAGCTCTGTGAATTTTAAATTCCACTGAAATACTGATAATCTATTGTGGGTGACCAATGATTCGGAAAAAAAAAAATGCAGCTGTTTGAGGATTATAAACCAGTGCTCCATTGATTTGTCACTAGTCATGATAAATTGGGCAATGATTGCCTTGCCCCATTAAACTCCAAAGATTTGTTATTGCAAATGTTGTCCTGCCCCTTCAAAATCCATGGTCACAAGCTACCGCTGGAAAGCACAAATATGTACAGGACATGGGGTACTCTGAGACAAGGATTGGGAAAATATGATCTATAATTTCTTGCAATTGGATGGTTATTCAAACGAATCCCAGGGTTACCTGAGAGCCATTTTTAGGTGTTTAAGGAATATCCAGCTCAGCTATGCTTATATATCTGTCTTTCCCCTTTGGAGATAAAATCATCTGCCAAGTGTATAAATGTTCATGTGTGGAAGTAGTGCACCAGTTAATAGAGTGTTGGCCATTACTATTTTCAACACCAGTGTGTCTAGCATGTTTGTGGGTGATTAATGTACTGTAATGGGACTATACCTGATTGCTTTGCTGCACTTCCTTTTTGAACAGGAGAATAGAAGGCTGAAAGTGCACTAAGTGAGCCTCGGAGGTGACTTTGGATAGAGCTTATCTTTGAGACTGGCTGTTTTTGAGAGCCCTCTGCTTTTGGTTCCTGGCTCCCACTCCCCAGACTGGCCCACTGTTCATTGAGGAGACCTTGGATCCGAGTGACAACCTGGCCTATGGCTGCAGGTGAGGCTGAAGCTTCAGCAGGTCTCTGAGGTTGAGACTGAATGTCTTGTCCTAGAGGTTGCTTTTGGTCTTGCTGCAATGGTTCATCTGTGCTAGTGTCTGGTTTTATGGTTTCCTTTATCACAGTAACATTCTCCACCAATTCTTTTTCCCAAACCATGGTCTTGAGATTTAGTTTATCCTTGGGTACTGTATCAACCAAATCATCTTCGGTCTTTTCTACTATAACATACTCTTCAGCCACATCAGTCTCAATGACCATGCTTTCATTCATTTTCTCCTTATTTACATCATCTCTGTCTACACCGTATGCAGGTAATTCTTCTGCAGTTTCAAGTTCTTTTCTTTCTTTGACATTTATGCCATTTTCGTACTCATCTGTTTCAACTGCCTGGTCACGTGTTACAATTTCCACACCAACAACTTTTTCAGATGTCATCACCTGTGCTAAGACTTCAATTTCTCGCATCTCAACTATACTTGTTTGAGTACTACAACAAATTAGGTCAGGTTTTTTGATAGTGTCAATTGGTTGAAGGTCAAAATCTGTTAGGACTTCTTTTTCTAGCACATGCTTGCTATCGGTATTGACTGATGCCTCACGAGTACTAACGTGCTGAGGAAACGGCTCAGTCTCTTGTGGAACCTTCGGCTCTTGCTCTACAATGTCTTCAATGGGTTCTTTTACTTTCTCACTTAGCTCCTGAATTGTTACATCCTTTTGTCTATTCTCTTCCATCTGTACATTCAGTAGGGAGTTTGTTGTTTCTAGGTCACAGCTGACCTGCCGTAATCTTTCCTCCAATGTCTTCACTTTTTCTTGGAGTTCTTGGATAGTGAGAACATCTTGTTCATTTATTGTGCAGGCCATGTTTTCCTTTTCACCAGACTGATCAATTGTTTCTGTTTTTTCAGATTTATCTCCTTTTTCTTCTGTTATGGAGAATCCTAATGTTAGGTCAGAGTCTTTTTTTTCTGGCTTTTCCTCTTGATCTTCTAATCCATGTTCCGAAATCCCTGTTCCAAAAGATACTTCAGTCCCATTCTCAGGTTCTTCAAACATTTTCTCAGATCCTTCTGAATCAGTTGGACTTTCAACTTTATCAATGAGTATCACTGGAATAGAGACCACACATAGAGTTGGTCCTTCTGCCAAAGCTGTACAAGTTTGCGGCTCTTCGATTTTCTGGGCTAGCTTATCTACATTTGCCTCTATTTCTGGAATTTTAGCGTGACTATCAGTATCCTGGGAAAGTGATGGACCCTCTTGCTGTTTTGTTGCAGAAGGAAGGTTAGTACTTTCTTGGGATTCCTGTTGTGTTTTTTCACTTGGCTCTTTCTCTGACAGACTCTTGACATGAGACTGTGTTTGAATACTCTGAATAAGTTGTTGCTTCTCTTCTCTTAGGGAGCAAATCTGAGCCTTTAACTCAGGGATTGTCCTGACCTGCTCCTCTAGTTCCCGCACCCGTTTCAGTGCTGCTGTTATCTGTTGATGCAGACTGGCCCTGTCTTGAGGAATACTCCCTCTTCTGTCACTACCATCCACAGGGCGAAACAGTTTTTCAGTCGAGCTATTCTGTGATTTACAGCTCTGCTCTTCGGTAGCATCAGAAGCTTTTCTGTGCGGCACATTAACAGGCATGCTGGATGCCCGAAACAAGTGAGGCCTCACATTAAGGCTCAGAGAAGCCTGATGGTCCTGGGAAGCCTGAACATGGGCCTTCTCCACAGTTTTGAGGGAAGAGAGGTAGCTGCTACCTTGTACATTTGATTGAGCAGCAGGGGTGCTTTGGCTGCTACTGCTGCTAGCATTGTCAGTGCTGGCTCTGAAATCAAAAAGTTGCTGTACTTCAGTTACACGCGACTTGGGTTTGGACCCCAGGGTGGAGGTGTTGGACCATGTGTCTTTAGCTGCAGGTCTTGCACCATGTCCAGGAAGGCTGAAATTGCGTGGCAGTGTGCTATATTTTGGCCCCCTGTTCTTTCTCTGTATATGCACTCTCTTGATGGTATTACCCTTCTCAATGTCATCAACATATTTTAAGAAGTCCAGATCCAGATGAAAGCCATAGGGGGTCTCCACAGAATATGGCAGCTGTTTCCTCTGCCCCCCACTCTCAGAAGCCTTGGTGGAAAAGCCATTTGCTGAAATACAAATCCAGACACCTTTAGGAGTTTTGACTGTAATCAGGATCAAAGTCATCCCATAGGCTTTAAGGAATAAACTCTAATTAGGTAATTACGTTAATAGTATCTTTAAAAAAATACAGTTATTCTTACCACTTTTCTTGTCCATCATTTGTGTGTTTCAGTGTCATCGACTCTCCGTCTCTCGTTCTGTTCTAAATGTTAGCAGACTGTGGAAAGAGGAACAAAGCACCTTACCATACAAAGCACAAACATGTGGCGTTCAGAGACATTTGCTTCCTTTAATAAATGTCTGTGTAAAATCTAGCAGAATAAGAAAAAGTATTTAGTCATGAAAATAAAGAAAACTCTTTGAATGAGAAGGTGTGTCCAAACTTTTGGTCTGTACTGTATATGAGGCTCTTCTCTAGAAAAAAAGTTTGTGTCATAAAAATATCGTAATAACACTTATGTCAAATGACATGGCCATCGATCAGAAACATTTTAAAATAGTAATATATGAATATATTCAGACATGAAAGGACCTGAGCACATGTGGTTGTGATTTAATTACAAATATAATCAGAAAAAGAAGAAGAAGTCTGAAGAATGGATGTAACTTGGATGGGATTTTATTTTAATGAAACATATTAGCATTGCAATTATTAATGTGTCCAGTGTAATGTGGGAGCTCCAGCACAGCCCTGAAGATTTTGTATAATGAAACAAATTATGAAGCATCGACATGTGAAGATCATTTCTTGTGAAAACTGCTGTAAAATAACAAAGGTGAGAATCCTGAAGGCATGTTACCATCTGTGCTCATGAAAGATAGAATTCATGCCGATGCTGCACATGGGACTGATTTTGATTTTTACAGTCTGAGCCAGAGGCTTGAAAATTAACCAGAAGATCTGATCATTTTGGGGAAAGAGATTTTAATCAAAGGTACAAAAGAGTTATGACTCACAAAATGGATCCTGACCTGAGGCCATTGATGTACTGTAGATATAAATCAAGTCCTTAACGAATTTTACCGTTCACACCATTATTCATAACCTATTCATAACCTTTGTCTATATATAAACTATTGCTTATATACTGTAATCTATTCAAATTTTCATATGATTTCTAACAGTTATTGACAGCAGTGAAGAGTCTACTCTTTAGAATGGAACATATAAGCAAAGAAATATAAGCTGTGTTTGATTTTTGTTATGCTACAATTCAACTGAGAGGCCAAACACTCTCAGAAATCTTCCTGAGTGCCAAAAAAGCACTACAGGATGCCAATGCTGCAGCTGGTGAGCAGGGTATCAATCAACCTAGCAACATAATGTTCTTGCACTCCAACCAAACATCTTGAAAGAAAAGCTGATTGAATTCTCAGCTTTTAGCCTACCAGCTGTAAATCATAACGTGACAGAAAATATAGTTCCCACAAGTAACAACACCAACATCTTTAGTGGTAGTGGTGAAGAGCAATTGCTCAAACTGGAACGATTACCATGCCAAATGAAATACTTTGGGAACGAAGGTGAAAATGAAGAGAATTTATTAAATGTATTATTATGGAAAGATATGTCTTATTAATAGAATACATGTGACTAATGTGACTAATTGAAATGATCTTCACTGTTTTCTTCTTGACCCACAATGCCAGTTTTTTTTTTTGTTTGTTTGTTTGTTTTTTTGGAGCTATCACAGGAAACAAGAAATGACATGTAACCACTAATGTAACTGCATTAGCAATGTCATTATATAACGTCACTAATACAGACAACCAATAACCTCTCAGGTTCAGGAAAACAAAATTTCAGCATCAACCAACAAACCCGCAGCCAAAACACCACCTTTATTTCAGTGTAAACATTCAAACATTGTATATGACAGCAACTGTCTTATAGTCATTGCTAATTAGAATAAACATTTTATAATTATCATGACTTTGCTGAAGGCAAATTCTAAAGTAATGCGATTATGAAGTTGATTGATGGCTAAATTGCCATGTTCCTATACACTGCAACAAGCGTTAAAAACATACAGGAAAAAATCTCCTAATGGAGCATTCAGAAGGGAAAAGTGATCACCTCTGACACACACATCACACACACACTTAGTGTTTTTAGCTGAAGCTGGACCCTAGACACCACCCACCACCCATGGTCAATTACCAGTACCAATGTACTTGCTGTTTAATTAAATACCGAGAGAGACAGACAGACAGACAGACAGACAGACAGACAGACAGACAGGCAGGCAGACAGACAGACAGACAGACAGACAGACAGACAGACAGACAGACAGACAGACAGAGAGTAAAAGAGAGTAAAAGAGAGTAAGAGAGAGAGTGAAAGTGAGTGAGAGAGAGAGAGAAAGAGCGAGCGAGAGAGAAAGAGAGAGAGGGCGAGAGAGAGAGAGAGGGCGAGGGCGAGCATACATACTGTATATGCAGGCATGGAAAGAATATACCTTAAAGGTAGGGTCTCCAATTTTTGAGGAATGCTTCAGACTGAGTCGGGCCGAATAATAAACAAAAATCAAAACAAACGTGTAGCCAATGAGCAGAAAGGGGCGGGGCTTGTGACATTAGCAGAAAGTGGTTTTAACATTGACATGGAGGATAAAAACAAAGAAAGAAAGTGAAGAAAGGCTTACGATAAGTCAGGAAGTAGGACGTGTTAATATAGGATCAGCTTTCCAGCGCTGGAGAGAACTGAAGGAGCAGGAAGTTTTTTCTATCGTAGTAATGTAGAGAGGCAGCTACAACCACGTTTTGTGTAGTAACAGTGTTTAGCTAAGGAGTTATTGACTCGGGAAACTCAACTTTACTTAAGACCACGAGGGGCTTTTTTCCTTCTCTATAGGTGAGTAACGTTGGTTTTGCTTTGTTACACAGAACTAATATATGCCGTCCTTTACATGATTATGCTTGTGTGTCATTTTTGCTTGTTTGTTTATCTGCAATCGTATTGTTCTTCCCTTCAGCTATGATAAAGACACATTTCTTTCCATTAGTTGCCTGGGAAACATATGTATGTGTGGGTGGAGCTATAAATACAGTTGTGGGACCCATTTGGGTTAGGGGCGTGTTTGTTTTGGTGATTTCATATGTCAACATTGGCTTTCAAAAATCGGAGACCCTGCCTTTAATGATGAGGCCTGTGCATGACCTTCTGTCAAGTCACATTGAGGAAGCAAATGTAGTTCATCAGCTGAAATCTAATTATTACATCATCTGAAGCCTGTGTATCTTTATTATACTGTGGATGACGTATCCCACAGGCCCACATATGAACTACTGTATATATTCAATGAGAGACATTTGTTTTTCGGCCCAGATGAAACTGAATTAAAATAATGAATAGAAAATCAGAGGAGTGAGAGAGGGGAGAAATTGGCTTGCATTACACACACACACACACACACACACACACACACACACACACACACACACACACACACACACACACACACACACACACACACACACACACACACACTTGCATCTGCAGGTCTACAAGCTTAGCAGCTGCAACACTGACCACTCATCCATTTTGTTAAATCATGGAAAAGAAACAAATTCATTCAGCAACACAAAAGCAACAAACAGAAACTCCCCAATGCCTGTGATCAGTGTTTACCTTACTCTGACCCTGATTCTGCACTGAATAATCACGCATGCTTGATTTCCAGAGAATGTCAAACAAAAACTACCTTCATTAACTTCTGCTGTGTGGTAAAATAGCCAACTACAAAATAGGTCTATTAAATCATCATGCATTTTACCAGAAAAACACACATGGTCATAATATTAGTCTTGAGAATTCTTTGGGTTTTTCCCTCAAAGTCTTTAAGTAAAAACTTGCACAGTGTTGTAAATATAAACCTTTCAGACAGACAGAACCAAAGATTTTTAAACATTTTTACATTTAACACCCCTACACTATTAATCTTTGCCACTGCCTTAATCATGATTGTCTGGTTACATATACAGTATGTATATGCGGCAGTCTGGGAAATCCTTTTTATTGCTGATGTGACTGATCAGTCAAGTCAAGTCAAGTCAAGTCCAGTCAAGTCATTTCAACTATACACACAGTACACAGTGAAATAAAACAACGTTCTCCTGCACCATGGTGCTACAAAAAACCGCCACATAAAGTGCAACATGTGCAACCTAGTGCAACAGTGCGAGACAAGGACAGTGCAAACAGTCAATACAAAACAAATACACAAAGTACACAGAACAGCGCTGACCAGTGTGCATACTGTATTATAAAGTACATTGCGCAACAATTGGAAACTTTTACAAACTTACAGTATGTAGAAGCAGTTAAATAAGGCATTGAAATGTGTTGAGTGAGTGAATGAGACACTTGTACAGTCCAGTGCAGTTCACACAGTTGGGTGTGAGTGTGTGTGAGTTCGGTATAGTTCAGTTCTGCTTGTTGAGAAGTCATGGCTTGGGAGAAGTAACTATTGCACAGTCTGGTTGTGAGGGCCCGAATGCTATAGTACCTTTTTCAAGATGGCAGTGGAGTGAAAAGTCTGTGTGAGGGGTGTGTGAGGTCATCCACAATGCTGTTTGTGGAAGACCCCATTCATCCACATTCATGTCATCATTTCTGACAAACCGCCAAAATATATAATAATATATAATATAATATAATAATATAGATTCAAAATATAATAAAATCATTTTAGATCAGTACCTCATGGAAAGTTATTTCTTTGTTATATTAATCATCTTCTCTATACTATCTTTCTTCAAAGGTCATGTTGTTTATGGAGCCAGTTTAAGAAACGCAGTGGTGAAAGCAGTCAGTCTGCTCAAAGGTGTCTAAAATCTTGTGATTTCCTCACATTCTAATTATCAGGCTTTGATCAAGTTTGTTGGATAACTACGTGAAATATCGGAAACCAACACATTAGGCTCTTGAGTTCAGTCATGAGTTCATGATCCTGCAGCATATAAAATGAAGTTTTCTCCCATTTCACTTTTCTAAAGATAACCTGATTTTAAAGTATTATAGATTTTATAGGAAACATGTTTTAATTCAGGCAAATCTACAGTTTTTTTTGATACCGTTACTGGTCTGATTCTGACACCACACGATAATGTGTGACAATAGTGATGTCTGTGTGGGCTGTTACACCATTGAATAGATGACAGGAAGTATTTCACAATTAACTACTGAAAGCAAAGCAAAGCAAAGTAAACAAACAGCAAACACAGCTTTGCAAATATATCAAAAGGACTAAAGCATCTTCATACAAGTTACCTGACTAAACATCTAATAGTATTTATACAGAATCTTAACCAGAGGACACAAGGGCTGTTGATCTGAGTGTGCAGAGCTGTATCAGTGACCATGGTCCTTAAAAATCAACACAGTGAAGTGAGTGTGCAGAGAAACCGTCACACATGAAGGAGCAGAGCAGTTCAATTCAGTGTGAACTGAGCACTTTGTGCGCTGAGATACAGTATGCCTGCTCCGGGTCTTTCGCACTCCAGCTATTGTTTAAAAGCCATGTTAAACGTTATGAATTGTTAAACATTAAAACTCAGTATGAGGAGATCATTGTAATTGTAGAAACACACAATAACAGTGCTAAATAAAATGTTCCATGCTGCACCGTTTGCTTAATAATATATAGGTGACTCATGTCAGTATCAGTATCAGCTTTGGGTGTTGCCGAGATCATGACCATTTCATCATCTAAAGGTTTTCCCAGGCTTGTTGCTTGAGTTTACTGAACACAATTTTCTAGCTGTTGTTATGTAGCTTTTCATCTGTCCCCTGTAAGATTCACTATACAATTAGCATTAACTTAAACCATTAATTACCTCTTTAACCATCATTAGCACTCTTTTCACCACTTCTCTTGTTCCTTCTGTTCTTATTTTTCTCTCCACCTCGTTCCCTCTCTACATCTACCAGTGACAATGAACAAAATTTTCTGCTTACAGGTCTTGTTCTTCTTGATGCCAATTTCCAGATTTAACTAATCCACGGTACAGACATCTGGAGGAGGGAGTCGAACACAGTATATCTGTTTATTAGAGACGTGAGAAGCCTAAGAAAAAAAGAAGAGGACCACCAAGATTGTTCATGACATATTATTTGAAGCTTGTACATTAAAATACTGTAAAGACATCACACATATGAAATATCGAGTGTATGAATGTGTGTATATGGAGCACATGCAAATATGCACACACACACACACGCACACACACACACACACACACACACACACACACACACACACACACACACACACACACACACACACACACACACAAACATACAAACAGACAGCTAAAGTCACATAAATCAGCTACACTAGCCAAAACAGGAAAAGAAGACACAGAATCCAGAGTGTGCATGCTTTCATGTGAGGCGACTGGCTATAAATTATTTATTCCAGCCCTGTATCTAATGCTAGCCAGTGCGTCGATGGTAAAGAAAACAATGAGAAACCGTTTTCCATTAGTTCTCTGTGGAATTAAGAGATGAAGGGATGAGTGGGGGGGGGCAGTAGAGCAGAGAGGTAAACGGCGAGAAAAGAGCGTTGGTTAATTAGTAGAGAAGGCTAGTTAAATGTGAATTCAGCGATATATCGTCGAGACAGGAAGATGGGTGGAAATAGAACAGGGAGTAGAGAGAGATGCAGAGTGATGACAGGAATGATGACACTGAGTGGGGTGGGCAGGGGGTTGGGAGGTGTTGTAAAGTATGATGGTTGAGGGGAGTCAAGATCCAGAGGTAGTGAGTGGCAACACTAGCTCTTTCTCTTTCTCTTTGTGTGTGTGTGTGTGTGCGTGTGTGTGTGTGTGTGTGTGTGCGTGTGTGTGTGTGTGAGTGTGTGTGTGTGTGTGTGTGTGTGTGTGTGTGTGTGTGTGTGTGTGTGTGTGTGTGTGTGTGTGTGTGTGTGTGTGTGTGTGTGGATCAATCGCGTCGTCTCAGATTAACAAGATACAACATCAGAGGTGAAGCACACACACAGGCTTGTAGATTCATACAGAGATAACAAATACACATTATATGGATATTCATTGTGCTCCAGACCTACAAATCATTGATATGTGATGTAGGGAAAAAGACAAAATTCAGGGAAAACCCCAAATCACGTTTCCTTGCTGAAAAAAAATCCTCTATGAAGTTCTACCTTCCTGCTCATTGTGCACTGAAGGGTGGTGAAGCAGCTCAGTAGGGAATTGAACGTCTGCATGGTAACAACCACTAGACTTTAGCAAAGATCCTGAAAGTAGGGAGGTCTACACGAAAACATAATAAAAAGAATGCACAGTAAACATGCACACAGCAGATATAGAGACCCACATATCCACAGCTAAATACAAAACAAGCTGGCTGGGTGCCAGACAGAATCGACGTTGTCTGCAGGCTGCCTCTGTGCCTGGAGATAAAGCCTGTCTGCTATTCTGTTATTCCTGCACTGCAGCAGCAACTGAGCCACTCAGAAGATGAGGGGAAAAAAGTGAAAGTGCAGCACTGGATGAGGGTCATAGTCTTACACTAACACACATATATACATACATATATACACACACACACACACACACACACACACACACACACACACACACACACACACACACACACACACACATACACACACAAACAGGGTGTTCACCTGGGATGTGAAGGCAAGCAGAGAGAGAGAGAGAGATGAGGGAGAGAGAGATGGGAATTCTCTCACCTGTCATGTGTAGAAAAATATGTAGTCACTCTCGTCTTCTCTCTAGAATGTTTTTCTTACTGTCGCTTTTCTCCTTCCTTCCAGTTTCAACCTGATAATAAAATACAGGAAGGAAAGTGGGATGAGACGATGAGACGGTCGGGTTTGATTGGAGAGAGAGAGAGAGAGAGAGAGAGAGAGAGAGAGAGAGAGAGAGAGAGAGAGAGAGAGAGAGAGAGAGAGAGAGAGAGAGAGAGAAACAGACAGTGAGAGACAGGCAGAGAGACAAACAGAAAGTGAGTGAGAAAGAGATACAGAAACAGGGAGACAGACAAAAACAAACAGACAGAAAAAGACAGCCAAAAAGACAGTGATGGGGGAGAGGGGGAGACACCATATATATATATATATATATATATATATATATATATATATATATATTTATATTTATATATATATATATATATATAGAGAGAGAGAGAGAGAGAGAGAGAGAGAGAGAGAGAGAGAGAGAGGGAGAGGGAGGGAGAGGGAGGGAGAGGTCAGGTGATTCATAATCACAATACACAGGCTGATAAAAACAAACCATAACAATACTAAGACTAACAAATGCATTGGGCAGAAAGGTAAGAAAACAGCGGCTCATACTCTCTGGAATGTTCACTGCAGCATTGCAATCCCACCCTGACAACCACCTCCCCTGTTTTTATGTCAGTTAAACTCACATGTTCTGCTGCCTCAAATGCAGTGACCCAGAGAAAGTTGAAAATCTCTCTTGCTCTGCCTCGGTCAGCTCTATAGCTTGTAAATATGACTGAACTCTGAGTGAACTCCCACCACTCAACAGTGTAATCATGTGTTGGGTGGAGGGGCAATCATTAACCATGCTATGATAAGTCTATTCTCTCTCTCTCTCTCTCTCTCTCTCTCTCTCTCTCTCACACACACACACACACACACACACACACACACACACACACACACACACACACACACACACACACACACACACACACACACACCCTATTATCAATCCCTCCACACTAACTTCTCTGACTAGGACATTGTCATATCAGTAGTCTAGCAATTCATATACAGTACATTACCCTTAGTTATTAAAGCACATCAATGAATTTTGTTGAAATTTTTACAGTGAACAGGTTTATATTCATCATATTGCACTGTACTGTATATGTGTCAAAACACGTCTTCTTCGCTCACAAAAACTACAGCATTTTATAGTTAGTAATAATTATGTGTAACAGGATTGGAAAGTATATTTAGTACAGTTATATTATTGCAAATAGTAAGAGTTTAGATCATATTTACTATTACTGATGGGTTAGCTTAGATAAAGGTATTAACTGATGTTAACTGATAACTGATGTTGTTAAAGGACCTTAAAGGCAGGGTCTCCGATTTTTGAAAGCCAATGTTGACATTTAAAATCTCCAAAACAAACACACCCCTAATCCAAATGGGTCCCGCCCCTGTATTTATAGCTCCGCCCACACATACATACGTAACCCAGGCAACTATTGGAAAGAAATGTGTCTTTATCATAGCTGAAGGGAAGAACAATACGATTGCAGATAAACAAACAAGCAAAAATGACACACAAGCATAATCATGTAAAGGGCAAAGGCATATATTAGTTCTGTGTAACAAAGCAAAACCAACGTTACTCACCTATCGAGAAGGAAAAAAGCGCCTCGGCATCTTAAGTAAAGTTGAGTTTCCCGAGTCAATAACTCCTGAGCTAAACACTGTTACTACACAAAACGCGGTTGTAGCTGCCTCTCTACATTACTACGATAGAAAAGAGGTGTTATTTGTGTAGTAACAGCATTTAGCTCAGGAGTTATTGACGCGTGAAACTCCAATCTGTGAATATGCTCCAACTTCCTGCTCTTTCAGTTCTCTCCAGTGCTGGAAAGCTGATCCTATATTAACACGTCCTACTTCTTACCTTATCGTAAGCCTTTCTTCACTTTCTTTCACTTTCATCCTCCATTGCAATGTTAAAACCGCTTTCTGCTAATGTCACACATGCACACTGAACACTCTCTCCGCCACATATTGACAAGCCCGCCCCTTCTGCTCATTGGCTACACGTTTGTTTTGATTTTTGTTTTGATTTTTGTTTATTATCGGCCCGACTCAGATTTCTGAAGCACTTCTCAAAAATCGGAGACCCTGCCTTATTACATCATAACATTAATATCAGTATACAAGACTCAATAACAAACCAGGCACAAATTACTACCCGTAAATAAAAAATAATCAGTGGACAAGAACTATTGGTTCAATCATTCAGTCAATCAATCAATCAACAGTCATCAAGGACAACACACGTACATAAAATATATTATTATCAGTGAACAAGAACTACTTTTTTTAACCAGATTTATCCTCTTCCTTTTATTTGTAGTAACTAATCTCTGTATAAATCCTGTAGTGTAGCAAACCTCTGCTCAGCCATGGCTCAGTCAAACTGGCCGACTTTATCAGGAGCTGTGCTTCAGAGCAACGCTTTTCTTTTCCATTTGCAGGTCCGTCCATCCTGAGACGGTTATTAAATTCAGACGAGCAGTGGGGAGATTTACCGATGCCAGACTCGCGATGGCTTTGCTGTGGTTATATTTCACAGTGCAGCTGAGTGAGTCATAGGCCGGTGTCAGTGCTGTGCTTTTACAGGACAGGAGTGAAGGATTGGTGGTGAGTACAGAACGGCCGAGACATACACAGTTCCTCAAGTCATCATCTGTAAATTTACGAATCGCAGAGGTGCATACAGACACTGACTGATCACAGACGTAATGCACACCATATTCAGGTGCAGTGCTTTTAGAACTGCTTTTGCATGTACTGCATTTTGCACCAGAGGATTGATTTGACTAATGAAAGTCCATTTGCATTCCTCTTGTCTGTGCTATCTGGCTAGCTCAGCTAAATTGAGACAACACTACCTACCACCAATTCTACCTCCTCCCCTACTGACACTCATTTTCACACACACACACACACACACACACACACACACACACACACACACACACACACACACACACACACACACACACACACACACACACACACAAACAAATCAGCAGGACCGCTTGTTTTCTTAATCGTCTAAACAGAAGAGACAATAAAGAAAGCTGGAACAGAGCACATGGTTGGTCTAGCTTTGCATTCTTCAGAAAACAGGCAAAATCCAGTGCATGTGAAAATCTTCACATAGCACAAACATAACACACCCACATGCATTAATCATGTGGCTCCGTGTGTTATTTCACTTACCGTCCCTGATATAATTTATCCACATTTCCTGTGCATGCTATATAAAGTTCCATGTATGGCGTCTGCTTCTACTTCTATCTTTACAACCAGATCTTTGTCATCCGTGGGTCATTCGTGGAGGTTTACAGTGACACGTCCTATTAAGCATAACATATCATTTCGGCCAAAACCGAAAGAGACACCCTGACATCTCACTTGTTCATGCTAAGATGGAAAAATAGTAAAAGGCGATCTGCACAATACCAGAGTATGAAAAAAGACCCAAGCAAAATAGACTGAAATGACAAGAAGAAAAATGTCTAGCATTTGCAATGTCGTAAATTTCAGTGCAAAAATATGCTAAATGAATTGTACACTGCACTCCTGCCTCTAAGGGATACATGATTCAGAAAACGTGTGCACTGGCACTTTTACAGTTGTGGAAACATTTCACAGCTATATTTAGAGAAAGCCTGCATATTCATCACCGATCTTTCAGTTTGTCTTTCTTTCTCCGTTTTGTGTCACTCTTTCTATATGAGCAGTCAGGAATCTGTTATAAGACATGGGAAATATAGCAGGTTTAGAGACGTGTGTGTGTGTGTGTGTGTGTGTGTGTGTGTGTGTGTGTGTGTGTGTGTGTGTGTGTGTGTGTGTGTGTGTGTGTGTGTGAGTTATATTGGGTCAATTCTATTTTTAGTGGGCTTAGATTAAGATAAAAGCTAAATAGTGATTATAAATAAGACAGCCTATGTGTATGATAATGTAATGGGTGAAAAAACATAAAAACTAAATATGTAACATTCATTCATTCATTTTCTACCGCTTATCCGAACTTCTCGGGTCACAGGGAGCCTGTGCCTATCTCAGGCGTCATCGGGCATCAAGGCAGGATACACCCTGGACGGAGTGCCAACCCATCGCAGGGCACATATACACTCTCTCATTCACTCATGCAATCACACACTACGGACAATTTTCCAGAGATGCCAATCAACCTACCATGCATGTCTTTGTACCGGGGGAGGAAACCGGAATACCCGGAGGAAACCCCCGAGGCACGAGGAGAACATGCAAACTCCACACACACAAGGCGGAGGCGGGAAACAAACTGTGAGGCGAACATGCTAACCACTAAGCCACCGTGCCCCCCAAGAAGTAACATAGAAAAATAAAAAAAATATGACCCAGCAAAACAAAGCACCCATTACTAAGTACAAAGACATGTAATTGCTCTATATTCCAGTTCATACCATGTTTTCTGTTCACATGTAATCCGGCTAAACAGCAATGCATATTTTTTAACAAGTTCACATTAGTAGGCAGCTGATCATGAAGGGACTTGCTCAGAGCCCCAGCATAGTGGACCAGGGATTTGAACTCACAACCGTCTGATTGGTAATCAAACCCTTTCCTACTGAGCTATGACACCCAGTACATGGCTTTTGAGTTAGGATTTGAGTATAGAAGATATGTTTACGCTCTCTGGTCGGTAGCATAAAGGTATTGCATATCGTCATATAACATGATGACTAACTTGTAGATTAATTCAGTGACAAATAAAACCTAAACTATTCCTACTAAACCTGCCTGATCATTAGGGTGCACTTAGTGGATATGTTGAGGATGATAACAGTAACTAACTGTGAAGTGAGCAAGAGTCATAAATAATTGAGAGAACGGACAATAAAGGTTAAGTCTAATATCACTATCACAGCATACAGCATGAACAGCATGATGTGATGTGAAGCAACAACAAAACATAAGCCAGGAGGAGGAGGAAAGAAGGAAAGAATGCCAGGAATGAAAGCGTGAGAGAAAAGATGTGCAGTGTCCAGCTGTGATAGAGTCACTGGGACGGAGAGAGGAGTGCAGAGGAGAAAGTGAGATAACGGGAAGTCTGAATAGTCTTCCTGAGGAAAAGTGCCGCGTGAGAGAGGATGATAAGGCTCTTATTTAGGGTAACTTAGGTTTAAACTGCCACCTCTAAATCAGGGCAACAGTCCAGAGAACAAAGCCACCCACGCAATGAGAAAAACTGAGATACACTGTGTAAAAAAAAAAGAATAGGAGCCCAACATTTCAGCATGCTGCCTTAATAAGCAAAGTGATTTGGTATTATTGATTTACCCAAAAAGTGCACAAAGCTTTCAGGGATGCCTTTGAGCATTTTTATCGAGACAGCTTTGATGTACAGTCTATTAGCAAATAGCAACTTTTTAGATGGAAAGATATGAAGTGAATACAAACGAGCCTAAATAATCAGTTAAAATCCTGCCTAAATGTCTGATAAAAAATTGTTTAAGAAAAGCTTTTTGGCAATAATTTGACGAATCCACTAGTGATCTGTAAAAAAAAAAAATAATAATAATAATTATTATTATTATTATTATTATTATTATTATTATTATTATTATTATTATTATTATTATATTGCATATGAAACTATGTTCACAATTAAATAAGAGCGTGTATTTGATGTTTATTTAATACATAATAAATCCAATCAATTTTGAAACCTGATCAAATGTCAAGAGGATCAAGAGGAGATGCCATGTGGTCTTTGAGGACAACAACCTCCTCATCAGTACACAAATGTAGGACTGTATATTTATAATCACACCCTCCAGTGTCACCCAAATGAGGATGAGGTTCCCTTTTGAGTCTGGTTCCTCTCAAGGTTTCTTCCTCTTCCATCTAAGGGGGTTTTTCCTCACCACAGTCACCTCAGTCACCTCAGGCTTGTTCATTGGGAATAAATATAAACACATTTAAATATAAGTGTAATATTAATCTTTGTATAATACTAAACTTTTTGTATTATATTTCTTATGTTCTGTAAAGCTGCTTTGAGACAATGTCCATTGTTAAAAGCACTATACAAATACAATTTTATTTGAATTTGAATTTATGCTCTTAGACAGTAGAAATATCACTTTGTAAGTCATAAATATCCCTTCATATGTTTAAATATACTAGATAGAATAGATATAAAAATCTACAAAACATTCCATTTAGATGAACATGAACTCTGTCATTATTCCTGGCTGCAGACTTATTCATTTATTCCTTCTTTTTAATAATCCTTTCCATTTTCCTGACCACAAAATACTTCTCCAGCTGTTCATCAGTTATCTCTTTATTCTCATGCTGTATTTAAGAGAAAATGAAGATGTGAGCACAGCCCTCTCTCAGTATGCCACATCATCATCATCATCATCATCATCATCATCATCATCATCAGCCTGACAAAGAAGCCCAAGAGAAGCCTGCTGTTTGTCTTCGTGTGCAAATGCGTGGTTATTTGTGTATCAGCGATGTGATTTTCCCATAGGAAAAAGCTATTTTTGAGGAGATTCTGATGTGTGTCTAATTGCAACAGAAAAAAATATAGACATGACATGACACACACACACACACACACACACACACACACACACACACACACACACACACACACACACACACACATGCTTTAAGATGTCTAATGATTATAATTATTGAAGGCTAAAAAGCAGCAATGCTACATCAGAAGCCATATGTTCAAGCAAAATTTGACAGCAGATACAAACAAATATAATTAAGAAATAAAGCAAATTTACTTTGCTAATGCATGTCAAGGGGGGGGGCACGGTGGCTTAGTGGTTAGCACGTTCGCCTCACAACTACAGGGTTGGGGGTTCAATTCCCGCCTCCGCCTTGTGTGTGTGGAGTTTGCATGTTCTCCCCGTGCCTCGGGGGTTTCCTCCGGGTACTTCGGTTTCCTCCCCCGGTCCAAAGACATGCATGGTAGGTTGATTGGCATCTCTGGAAAGTTGTCCGTAGTGTATGAGTGTGTGAGTGAATGAGAGTGTGTGTGTGCCCTGCGATGGGTTGGCACTCCGTCCAGGGTGTATCCTGCCTTGATGCCCGATGATGCCTGAGACAGGCACAGGCTCCCCGTGACCCGAGGTAGTTCGGGTAAGCGGTAGAAAATGAATGAATGAATGTCAAAGATTTAATCACAAATATTACTCAATGTTCTTGTCCTTAGATATTTTTACTATTACTAATACATCACAGCAGACCAGGACAGGTGAGGTCTACACTTGGGATAGGTTTCCGGGATAGGTAGAACACAGGACAAATCCTGCTCAAACATTTCAAATGTTTTTTTCCTATTTGTAGTTTAAATGGGGTTTTGCAATATATAACTGAGTGTAAGAACTGTGTGTCTCCCAAATGTCTGGGTGATGTTACCATCTAGCCAGATATCTTTAAACGGTAATTACGGTCACCTTTACCCTTTCTGTAGTGACAGTCCGTGATGACCTGCTGCTGCTCCCTTACTAACATTTAATCAAGACAATTCAAGTACTGTCTTATGATATTTAAGCCTTTTTGGGAATGAGTTCTTTCTGATCTGTATCTTGGAGTGGATTCTGGGTTCAAACAATCTGTAATTTCTTACAGCAATTTCTTGTTTTCAGAATAAATAAAGTCTAAACATCGGTATGCACTATTGCAAAACCTTGCAGTCCTAGAGTTTGTGAATGTTCTGAGCTATATTTACTTTGAATGCTTTTATCAGGTTTAGACTTTTTTTGCTCAGACAATGTTTACTCTTTGGATTTGCCTTCCTTCTGAAAATATTGTACCTGTCCATGTTTAACCCTTTCTATCATCATGAGTTACACAGAGATCCTCAATAATCCTCTGTTTAATAAACATGATCGATTCAGTATGATTTCGAGTATGTACTGCACCGTAGACTGACTATCAACCGAACAATGGCATCGATCAACACCAAAGATTTCTTTTTCTATGAAATGACCAAAGACTGATCAAATACGTGATCGGTTGTCAAGTCAACAACACACAAACAGTCAACTGGCTTCAACAAGCAGTGTGAACCCCAGAAGTTTCACCCATGATATCTTCTGTATATTTCATGATCACAACCTTCAGAATGTTGAAGGCTGCAATCTGATTCATACGTATTCATATTTAAACGCACATACAGTATGTGTTATAGTTTTCCACAATAAAACACAGAGACACAATGAGCAATTTATAAAAAAAAAAGAAAAAAGATATAGTTTCTAAACTGAAAACGGTGCTCCTAAAAAACAGGAAAAAAAATTCTGTGACAGTAGCTTGTTCTGGGGATGTGGTAGCCTAGTGGTTAAGGTGCTGGACTACCAATCTGAAGGTTGTGAGTTCAAATCCCATGTCCACCAGGCTGCCACTGCTGGGCCCCATAGCAAGTCCCATAACCTTCAATTGCTTAGTTGATAATAATGTAAGTTTCTCTGGATAAGGGTGTCTGCTAAGTGCTGGAAATGTAACAAGATGTTGCTCTCTGCATACTTAATGTATTATGCTCTCTAACGAATCTAAAATGCGGGCTTGTGAGACACACCTTAATGATCTCAGACCAAAAAATGGGCCTTGAGTATCATTCAAAATGAAATGATCTAAACATTTTTTTCTTTTGCAGCTAATTGACTGCCTTCGTTAGTTTGTTAAATGAGCAATACCAAAGAAAACAAACACAGCTTCAGGAACAATTCACACTTACATATTAAATACAAGTAAAAAGTACATCACGGGAGTCAATGCTAATCCACAGGTGTTATCCTGCATGCAGGTGTAAAACACATGCGACGTACTTCACTGTGTCTAAAACCAGCCGAGGAGCTAGTAGCCTGATACTGACTACAGGAGTCATCTGATATGTGATCACACTGAGACTATGCATGAGGGTTCAAATAGAATAGAAACGTTCTGAATTTGCTTTCACATACATACTTTCACAATTAAAAGCTCAGAACCATCTGATAAAAATTCCACTCTAATGAGACAAATGTTTAATTAATTCATTAATTAAGGAAAATATTGAATGTGAAGTTAGTCTCCTGTGTGCTATGTGTTTACACTATCTAACAATCAGCAATGTTTCAATCAGTCCAAGAGAAGTGCCATTTGGCAGACTATTATTTAGAGATTAATGTAGCATAACTGGGCTGTATGGTTTTGGAAAGTATGCAGCTTAGCCTACGTCTCCAAACTTTCTGACTTTGGCCAAACAAGATACAGCGAAACCTTATCTGTACTTATCATCCTTAGCCGAATTCCCTTTGTTTGCTTTGTGGGGTTTTTTTTTTTTACAAGAAAAGAAACAAAACTCATAATTTGGTAAAAGTTTAAAAGTCCCATACAATTACTTTGTTTCTGACCGTTTAAAGCATCCCACATGGGTAAATGTGTGTTTGCTTTCTCTGGTTTGATTTATTTATATGAGGAATGAAAATGTGTACAAAATGATGGACTGCACATGGCGAAATGGTAAAGACTAAGATGAAGCCTTTTTTGTTTTAGAAGTTTAATGAAGGGTATGCTAAACGAGATAATTCACGATAAACTAAGATTTTGGAAAATAGAACCCACATAAAGATGTGGAATGTGCCGAATAAGGAAAATAAACAGATGATTAAAAAGATATAAGAAAAGAAAAGAATATAATTTTGCAGATGTGTGACTGAGAAAACCCCTTTTTACTGTAATGAAGTACATATCTATGATTCTTTGCAGTAATGCGCCAGTGAGGTCGATATCTTTAATACTAATGCACTAGTAATTCAAATATAATAAATACATAAACAGCCAAAAGTATGTAGACACCTCACAATCATGTCCATATCTGCTTTTTGAAAATCATATTCAAGATTTTTTCTCGTTTCTCTTATAAAAAGCTCCACTCGTTCAGAAAGGCTTTCCATTTATTTATTTTTTTAGTTATTTTGGACTGTGGCTGTGGGGATTTCTGCTCACAGTGCCACAAGAGCACTAGTGAATTTAGGGAATGATGTTATTCCAGGAGACTCGGGGTGCAGTTTGCATTCCAATTCATCCAAAAGGTGTTTACATACATTTGGCCATATTGTGTACAATCATGGAAAAGAGTACAACCTCCTTCAGTTCTACATTTTTAGCTATCGTGCCTGAATAACAATTGTTTGGTCCTCATCTACTTCTATAAACAATCATTTTGACTTCATGTGATAAATCACAACCGATTTCAATATGTAGCAGGGCCGGTTCCAGCCAATTATATTAGGGTGTGCTGGTGCAAATAATGTTGGGCAATGAGTGGTAGTGGCTCTAACAACTAATCAAGTTGTTCCAATATCTAATATTTACAATGTCCACTAACCACCAACACAGGCAGCACTAGTATTGTTTTACAGAGCGACGAGGATGGACAGGATCAGGAAGGAGCACATCAGAGGGACAGCTCAGGTTGGCTGTTTTGGGGACAAGGTCAGAGAAGATAGATTGAGATGGTTTGGACATGTACAGAGAAGGGAGATGGTTATATTGGTAGAAGGATGTTGGAGATGAAGCTGCCAGGTGAGAGGTCAAGAGAAAGGCCAAAGAGGAGATATATGGATGTGATAAAAGAGGACGAGAAGGTAACTGGTGTGAGAGTAGAGGATGCCGAGGATAGAGTTAGGTGGAAACCGATGATTCGATGTGGGAAAAGACTTAAGTGGACGAAGAACACATGTTGCAACATCAATCTTATAAACATAATAAAATGTCGGTCAATTATTAGCATTCATAAAAATAAAAGTATGGAAGCACAGAATTTGAGCCTTTAGGTGTGTTGAACTGAAGGTAGTGTGAAGTGAGTGGTGAAAACTATTCTGTGATGTGGGGTCAAGGTTTGTGTTGGACTACTGCAGAGACAGATCATCGTCCATTGGCTGTAGTCTGCCCACCCAATCAGAAGTTAGAAAATATGCTGGTATTTACTGTTATTTTTCCCTTTGGCTATAAATGAAAAAAAATCTAACTTTGATCGGGTGGGAAAGACCCAAGTATAAATGGGCTCACTGCTGGTACAGGCCCAGATATGTAGTCTTTTTGGGTTATTATTTCAAAAAGGAAACTTCGTTTCTGCATTTTAGATATGAATTAGTGAGTCCCATATTGTAGTATGTTAATACTATAGTAAATAAATATCCCAAAGATACCCAGATGGTCTGCTTTTCCTAAAAGATTTTTAAAGGGTGGAACCGTGGACATTTATTTTTCCAGCTAATGTTGTCCTTAACTCCTTGCACTAGGGAGGAGGAGTATAGCACCATTTTGCAGAACCAAAAAAATAAACCATGTGAATGTTAAATTAAATCATTTATGTAAGAAAAGCTGAAATTCAAAAACGTTTACATGACATGTTAGTATGCCACAGTAGATGTATACTCTTTTTATATACACGGAATACATACTTTCAGTGCAAAGCATAAGTAAGCGAATTGGAACGCAGCACAACATTCAGAAATCAGGTGGGAAAAAATAGGTACAATCTTCCTATTTCCATAATACTTAATCGATTAATCAGCAGCTAGCTGTTATCAAGCTTTCACCTCATAAAGCTTTATGTCAAGCTTTCAGCACATAAAGTGATTTCAAAGACAATCGTCAATCTATTATAGATTCTGATTCTTTTCACCAAAACCTACACAAGCATTCTGTAAGCTAACGATGATTATAAATAAATAAATAAATAAATAGATCCTAAAGCCCCAGAGCAATTTCTTATTCAGTCTAGTTCAATATGGAGAGAGAATGCTTCAAAAATAACCACAACAACCTTGGAGAATTCAAACAGATCATATTAGAAAGCCAACATGAAAAGACAACATTTGATAAGAAAAAAACATAAGAAAGGACCCAAAGATGTGAAAGACAAGCGGGCGTTTCTGTCTATGATGTAGTCAAGGATTGTGTTTCAATCAAAAACACAGACCATGCACACTTCACAACAACTGGAAATATTCTTTATCCTCAGTTCTGTTTTTACAACAAAAGAAAAGCTTCTGCTTCTATGGGGGGTCATTAGTGGTTGGTGAAGCACACTGCTGAGGAAAGAGATGTGTGATGATATAAAGAATATGGTTTCTATAACAATGCTGTTGATACTTGTCTCTAAAGCCACAACAAATATATCTCATAAAGAACACTGCACTGAAAAAATATCAACGCTGATATGTCATTTATACGATAATATACCTAGTGATTTCCTCAAGATCTCTGGGTTGTACTCAAATAATGACAATTCATTTCACAAAAAAATAAAGAAATATATTATATATATATATATATATATATATATATATATATATATATATATATATATATATATATATATATATATATTGTAACGTGTCTGTCCGTGTTTTCCCCTTGTTTCTGTCTGCTGTCTCTCCCTGATGTTAATTGTTTGCTCTGCCCACTCATTGTTCACCACGGACTCTAATTACATTCCATCACTTCCCCAGGTGTCTTGTCTTTGTCTCTAATCGTCTCTGCTTTGTGATTGGCTCCTGTCTACTATATTTACTCTGTCTGTTCACTTCCCTATTGTTGGTCGTTGTTGGTGTTTGGTTCTCTGTTCCCTGTTCCCTGTTCCCTGCTCCCTGTTCCCTGTTCCCTGTTCCCTGTTCCCTGTTCTCTGCTCTCTGCTCTCTGCTGAGTGTTCTGCCTTGTGTTTGTCTGCCTGTTCTTCTGTGTTTGCTCATTAAACGGATTACTTACTGCATTTGGATCCCTCTCACCTTTGCCTCACCGTGTCACACCGTGACAGAACGACCAACCACATGGATCCAGCAGAAATCCTGTTTTGCCTACGTCAGGAGGACGCCCCAGTCGAGGAATACACGGAGGTATTCGTGGACCTGTGCAACGAGGTCAACTTTGGGGAGAAGGCCCTAAAAGACATTTTCAGGCATGGACTGAAGAGCAAGGTATGCCATTTAATGCCATCTAGCCGGGAGATAGTCATTCTCGGACTTTGTCAACTTGGCGTTGCTCTTGGGCGGGTCCGCGCTAAGCTTGAGCAGTGTAAAGACGGAAGCCGGCCGTAAATATTGTTTTTGGGGGGGCAGCAAGCATCGGGGTCCGTGGGCCACAGAGTGGAATCAGCCACGGACGCCCGAATGCTCCACAGTGCCTCGGCCCAGACCAGTCCCATGCACACCCGTGATTGAGCCAGTTCCCATGGCTACCGTACCGGCAAGCTCGGCTGAGGTCCGTGCTAACCGGCTGGTCTCCAAACTGGCGGATACCCCAATGAGGTCGGCTCGGGCGGCCGGCATCCCTAAGCCGCCAGCTGGACCAGCCGGGTCGCCGGAACCAGCCGGGTCGACGGAACCTGCCGAACCGACCGGGTCGACGGAACCTGCCGAACCGACCGGGTCGACGGAACCTGCCAAACCGACCGGGTCGACTGAACCGGCCGAATTGGCCGGGTCGACTGAAATGACTGAGTCGGAGAACGCGGTCGACATCATGACACCCAAACTACCTGAACTCTCTGCCTGGCCTGAACCTATGCATGTTTCTCTTTTCCTGTGTTTTGTTTCGCTGGACTTGCCAGCCCTTCTACCTCCTGTCCCTGTTCACAGGCCCAGAGCACCACCCTGGTCTCCGGTCCTGCTCTGGTCTCTGGCTCTGCCTCCGGCACCACCCTGGTCCCCGGTCCTGCTCTGGTCTCTGGCTCCGCCTCCGGCACCACCCTGGTCTCCGGTCCTGCTCTGGTCTCTGGCTCCGCCTCCGGCACCACCCTGGTCTCCGGTCCTGCTCTGGTCTCCGGCTCCACCTCCGGCGCCGCCCCGGCCTCCTGCTCTGCCGGCTCCGCCCCGGCCTCCTGCTCGTCTGGCGCCACCACTACACGGACCCGACCCGCCCTCCCACACTGGTGGCGCCTTCGCTCCACCCTCCTGGACTGGGTTTTGTGTACTTGGGAGCGTCTGGAAGCCACTCGTAGGGGGGGGCTCTGTAACGTGTCTGTCCGTGTTTTCCCCTTGTTTCTGTCTGCTGTCTCTCCCTGATGTTAATTGTTTGCTCTGCCCACTCATTGTTCACCACGGACTCTAATTACATTCTATCACTTCCCCAGGTGTCTTGTCTTTGTCTCTAATCGTCTCTGCTTTGTGATTGGCTCCTGTCTACTATATTTACTCTGTCTGTTCACTTCCCTATTGTTGGTCGTTGTTGGTGTTTGGTTCTCTGTTCTCTGAGTGTTCTGCCTTGTGTTTGTCTGCCTGGTCATCTGTGTTCGCTCATTAAACGGATTACTTACTGCATTTGGATCCCTCTCGCCTTTGTCACACCGTGACATATATATATATATATATATATATACACACAGATATTGCACCTGTGTACCCATCGAGTCATGGACTCTACAAGACCTCTGATGCTGTAGCATCTGGCACCAAGACTTTAGCAGCAGATCCCTTAAATCCAGTAAGTTGTGAGTTGGGGCTTCCTTGGGTCAGACATGTTTGTCCAGCGCAGCCCACAGACGCTCAGTCTGATTTAGAGCCCAATGCATATTACCTTGCTGAAAGAAACCACTGCCATTAGGGAATACAGTTGCTATGAAGAGGTGTACTTGATCTGCAGCAATGTTTAGGATGGTGATATGTGTCAAAAGAACATCCACAGAAATGCCAGGACACACATTTTTTTTTCCAGCAGAACATCCAGCCCAAAACATTACACTGCTTCCACCAGCTTATCATGATGCCATGTTGTGCTTCACTGCCTATTCTATGGGATCAGAGCAGACGGGCTGACCTTCAGTCCCCATGCTAATCAGTGAGCCTTGGGTGCCCATGACACTGTTGCTCTTCATTGTTGTCCTTTCTTGGACCACTTTTGGTAGGTACTGTCACTGGATACCGTGAACAACCCCACAAGGCCTGCTGTTTTTGAGATGCTCTGGCCAAATTGTCAGAATTGTTCAGATCTTTAGGCTTGCCTATTTTCCCTGATTCCTTTTATATAACAACTATAAGCTGAATTTGCATTGATTTGCTCAAATTCTTCGATCTTATTCAGTCGTGGGGTAGTTTCCTTTCTAGATCGATAAATTTTTTTAATGGATTTACTGGTCAAAAGGAGAACTGCAATGAATGCAAACAAAGATTTATTGGGGCAGGAATCACATCTCTCTATATTTGTACTGTGAATATTTTCACTGGAGCAGGAGCAGTGGAAAGACAGTAAACAACAGGGTTACTAAGGTTGCTATCTTTTACATCAAATTGGGAATGTTAAAAAAAAAACCCTGCTGCAACCAAGATCTTGTTTTATAGAAAATAATCAGAATACATTTGAGAAAAACGAAGGTAAAGTGTGAGTGCAAGACTGTGTGTCTTAGACGTACAGAACTATTTTAAGATATATTGCAGCTTGGGAGAGAGAAAGTGAGATTATGGAGTGGATAATGTCTGTACTGTACATCATTTATGCATGTACCACAGTGACCTCGTTTCCCACACAAAAGCTAAGAAAAAGAAAAAAAACATCTGCGGGTACTAAATTTATTTGGGCTAGTTTCAGGGGTGTCGTTTTTTTGTTTTTTTTTATTTGTTTTTGAGATTTATTTGTGACGGACAGTTTGTTTAAACATGGCAACACTGGTTAATGATTACCAAAGAAGATAAATATTAGTATTTATCTTTATGTGTAATTTATTAGATCCCCATGCCTCATGTTCCATGCTCAGAGTATTGATTGACTAAGGTCCAAAAATGTTAGCTAGCTCTTCAATAAGGCACAATATAGTGTTATATAATTTTGCACTATTTCTATGTATAAAGAACAAAAACATCAAAAACATTTCCACAAACAGCAACCTCAACGCTACAGGATATGAGCTTAACTGAATGACCTTAATAAAGTGAGAATCATTTAAAAATATACTTTGCAATACATTTTCTCACTTATTCAGAGCAGCTTGTGCATCTTCGCTTCTGAAGCAACGACTACAGGAAAGGTCGTACTAAATACTTTGTATGCGTCTGCTAAAGGCCTGTAACTCAGCCCCAAATTCAGATCTGGATGTTAGTCAATCTTGTAGTAGTCTAAAAATAATATAATTACTCAATAATATAGTGGCTATTTTTTCTTGTATAAGCAACATAAGCAACTGTATACTGTTCATTTTAATGCCATTTCTATCATTATCCACAGTTGCATTTAATTTGTACATTGTTTATATTACTATTACATCTATAGTGGTATTTAATTTTTGCACCGTAACATTGTTTTGCACATTGTTTCTTTATTTACATAGTTTATCTGCTGCATAGTTTATTATTTTTTAAAACTATGTTTGTATTTATGTTTATTCCAATTCATCCCTCTGATGTGAAAATGTTTTTTCATTTTTACATAGTTTCTTTCTTTTTTGTACTTGTCAAGCATTCACTGTGGACAGCAAAGCAAAAATGTCATTGTACTAGGAAACTTGTTTCCTTACTGTGCATATGACAATAAATGCTTACACATTTATGTATATGTATATACATTATTTCTTCATATTCTCCATATATTTCATATTTTTTTAATTCTTATTATTTTATTCTCATTTTATTTTTTTGGCTTTTTTTTTATACTTTTTTTATATTCTTTAAAGCATTTCACTGCATATCGTACCCCGTATGTATGTGTATGTGACAAATAAAATATGATTTGAAAAATTTGATTTTGATTTGATTTGAAATCTTAAAACTAAAATCTAAACATTGTGAGCTGTACCAGTCAAACGAACATTAATGCCAATGGGTTATTTATGAAATTGATGTGATGTACTGAAAAATAAATAAATAAAATAAAAACAAGAATTAAAATAAAATGTCGAACTAATTCTAGTTCACTAAAATGAACAACCTTAAAATAATGTCTATGCTTCCACACAAAGAGCTTAAGAGATTGTATTCGATGTTCCACATATTTCGAAAGAGGAAATTCTCTCTCTGTGGGCCTTTGCTCTACATTCTGCCTTCTTTCATTCCTCTGGAAGAAAAACAATAATGTACTCCCATCCCTCTTTGATCTGCCGTCTAGTTTTCTTGCTTTTTTTTATGGTTATCTGAATTTTCCTACTGAGAAGCCTCCAACAGTGAATCTCTCCAGCCTTTAGATCTCCCAGACAGGAGAATGTTTAAGAGGTAGCAGCTGCAGGAAAACTGCATTCCTTTAATGTCATTTTTTCTCCTCACCTGGCACCATTTTAGTTTGAACTTGGGTCAAACTAGCTTTTATCCGACATGTGCATTTCTACGGAATCTGATTTGATAAGGTTCAGAGTTTTAAGAGATAATATTTGGGATAATTCCCCAGAGATGGCATGCTGTTTAACTGAGAAAACCTTGAAAACGTGTGCACAAAATTCACTTCACTTTTTTCCCCCGAGTGAGACGTTTCACTGAGACTTTCCACACGAAGACATTTCTTGTGATACTTTATGCACCTTTGGAAAAAATAATTTAATAAATATTTAAAAAGCACTTCAAAGTAAACTATTTTAACAATTTAATAAATATTTTGGGAATTTTCTGTCCAATGTGTTTAGAATGTTACATAAAAAATGAGCATACAAAAGATATAAAGCTGACAGAACAGCATGTATACGGTAACCTCCAAGGTCACTTGTTCATGACTGTAAATAAAAAAAAATCAGTCTCTAGGGAGTCATGGGGCAGTTTCTTTTACATTACCACTGTGAAGTGCACAATACGTTGTGAAGGACAAGGCCAGCATTTCTTCCTCATATCATCTTAGGGAGTTTTTCCTTGCCACCGACACCTCCAGCTTGCTCATTAGGGATAGATATTAGAGATAGATAGTAATTAATTTTTTTATTAATAGTTAGAATTAATTTTAAACTTTAGATGTATTTATTTATGTTTTTATCTATTTATTTATTTTTATTCTTTTTTTTTGTTTCTATACTTCTGTAAAGCTGCTTTGAGACAATGTGAATTGTTAAAAGCGCTACACAAATAAACTGAATTGAAATTGAATTAATCGAATAAATGCATGAATGAAAATACTCTGAAATAATTAAGTAAAGTAAGACACTAAGACCTGAAAACAGTGATTATGCTAAAAAGAATACAGCTTTTGTCGTATTTAGAGTTGGCTTGTGCAGAAATCCTTTAGCTCATTAGGTTCTTCATTTCAGTTTTCTTATTTAATTAAGTAAATCTTCAATAAATTTGTATTCACCAAACATTTTGGTCTCTTCATTTTCGTGAATTTTAGAAACAATATATTCTGCTTATTTTTTCCTTCTGTGTTTTATTCTCTTTTCATTTTACGTTATAAGCCTACATTCCTGTTTTGTGTGTTTATAAACTTTTATTTTTAGTTAGTTTATTTTTAGTTAGTTAGTTTTAATTTATTCGTTCATATCTCTGCATAAATATTTGCTGTGCTATTCATTCTATTGTACAGCTCTTTGGCGAGGCCTTGTGGTGTTTTAAACGTGCTTTATAAATAAAAATGTACTTGACTTATTTTGGTGCTTAAGCCTTTTGGTCCTGCTTTTAAGATGCACAAAATGTCCGAAAGACTGATAACTCTGATCACATTTCATTAATTTCAACCGCTACTTAAAAGCAAGGAACATATTGAAAAAAAATGACTATCAGGAACTTTTAACAATCAGATGATGGTGAATGAAATACTTTACCACAATATATTCATGAAGGTAGCTGTAATAATCACATTAAATTATATCATTTTTCACAATTTATCCATCTGAGATCTAGCTGCATTTACTACAGTAAGACATTTCAAGATGGTTAAACTGAGAAACAAAAGTTTATCTGCTGCCTAAAAACGTGTTGTTTTACCTCACAAGAAGTCCAAGACAACGGATTACGTTAAGTTTTTTAACCCATACCTTAATCGAGCTAAATGTTTTATAGTGTAGTAGGAGAAGGCTCTTTAAAACTATGTAATAGAAAACCACTTTTTGTCAAATAGTGAACAACAACAAAAAGTTAGTTCTTAAACATCAGGCTTACATTGTGAAGAAAGACACATGTTTATTCAGATCGATTTCAGCTTCAACATTTAGGAATGAAAACTGACAAATAATATCCTGACATTATCATAATAAATGTAAATTAAAGGTTGGGTCTCCGTTGTTTGAGAAATGCTTCAGAAAACTGTGTTGGGCCGCCAAACAACACAAAAACAAAATTAACGTGTAGCTATTGAGCAGAAAGGGGCGTGTCTTGTCAATATGTGGCGGAGAGAGTGTTCAGTGTGCATGTGTGACATTAGCAGAAAGCAGTTTTAAAATTGACATGGAGGATAAAAACAAAGAAAGAATGCGAAGAAAGGCTTACGATAAGGCAAGAAGTAGTAAAGTTCAGAATATTAAATCAATCGTTACTGCAAGTCTTTGTGCCTGAAACATGCGCACATGCTCCAAGCCTTCTGTTTACATGTTATCGGCAGCAACGTTACGACCTCTGCCTCTAACATTGGCTCTGCCTCGGGTTCTAGGTGTTGACCGTCTTCTTCCACGTGAAACGGAGATAAACCTTTCACGGTACAACACACAGTACTACAAAAACACATTTGTATTACCATAGTATTACTCATTGAGTTCATTTATTGATAAAAAAAAAAATCCCCTCGGTCAGCTGCCCCAGCAGGTTCTGCCACAATACTTGTCTGGTTTATACTTGGGTTATACTTGTCTGGTGTATATGTGTGTATATCAAAACAGGGGTGGGACCCATTTGGGTTAGGGGCGTGTTTGTTTTGGTGATTTCAAATGTCAAATTTGGCTTTCGAACAACGGAGACCCTGCCTTTAAGGTGATGTAAACAAAGAAATCATGTCCCAGTTTGACTTTAGTTATTTTAAAGCACAGGATATGTATACATTTTTGGATATTCTAAGGTGGATCTTCTGTAAAATATGGGATTCATTTTCACAGATGCCAAGAGTTAAACTGTTTGGATTACAGGAAGGTAAAAGCTGTGTATTTAACTGCATGGGTGCCAGAAACTCCTAGCAAGCAGACATGACAGAAAGCTTACGTGTTACAAAGTTAACACGCACTCAGCAATTATCTTAAAAAACAACTGTGCACCTGAACGTTCATACAGTTGTCCAATCAGCCGATAGTGCGGCAACATCACAGAGCATAAAATCATGCAGATAGAGTTAATGTTAATGTTAATGTTAATGTTAATCTTGACATCAAAGATCAAAATGGTGGAAAGTGTCATTTCTGTGACTTTAACCATGGCATTGTTTTTGATGCCAGAAAGGCTGATATGAGGGCTTAATAAACTGCCGATCCCCTGGGATTTTTACACACAACTCTATAGAAATTACATAGAATGGTGCAAAATACGTAAGTAAGTAAGCAGAGGTCTGCAGGCTAAAGCACCTTGGTGATGAGCTGACATAAAGAAATTCTTTTTAATATTTGGTAATAGTCCATGATAGGTGTCCATGATACTGTAGCTTCCCTGTTCTTGGCTGACAAGTGTGGAACCTGATGTGGTCTTCTGCAGTTGTAGTCTATCAACCCTAAACAGACCCTTTTCTGCTCACCACAATTGTAAAGAGCTACTGTTCTGGTAGATGAAAAACGATCTGCCAATTTTGACTTGTCTTATCAACAAGGGTTCCTCTACACTGCACTGTGTGAGTGAGTGAACTGTCACTGTGAGTGAGTGAACTGTCACTCACTCACTATTATTTTTGTTTTTTAACACCATTCTGTGTAAAATCCAGAGACTGTTCTGTGTGAAAATTCCCCCGAGTTCAGTAGACTCTGAAATACTCAAACCAGCCCATCTGTCCATGCCATGATCAGAGTCACAGAGATCATGTTTTTCCATCATTCTGATATTTGATGTAATCTGTACCTGAAGCTCTTGCATTATTATTAAAAAAAATCGAGCACATCCGAAATTGAGATCAAAATGAACTTGAGAATGAATTATGAATGAGGTGCCAAAATTTACAGACCTTGCTTACAGTGCTAACAATTCTATCTCTGTTTTTTACATTTATTATATATGTATATACATATATAAATTCTTCATGAATTCTTTTATTAACAGTATAAGCAATTTCCCAGTCAATGACCCAGTCGACATCATGCTTGACTTTTGCAATTTTGCCATTATTTTTCATAATATTGAAAAATAAATCAGACAACGTGAGCTAAAACATTTGTGGAAGACATTTGTCATCAGCCATCTTGAAAATTTCTATCATCCAGTATCAGCACATGGTAGCTTTGGCACGCTTCTTCTATGTAAACAAACACACGAGCAGTGAATGCAGGAAGTGTTCAACATTCCATAATTAATTTTTATGGTTTAATACCTGCATGGTTCTGTGTATGTAAAGAACACACGCTATTTTACTACAAAATGGAGCAGAATAGTGCATAAGTATGCAATTTGGGAAAGTGGTGTCTATATCAGAACTGCAGTACATATTGGTATTAATTAGGTGTTACAGGAAACAGGGGGGGGGGGGGGCACAGTGCCTTGAGTGTGTGGAGTTTGCATGTTCTCCCTCTGGGTTTCCTCCGGGTACTCCGGTTTCCTCCCCCTGTCCAAAGACATGCATGGTAGGTTGATTGGCATCTCTGGAAAATTGTCCATAGTGTGTGATTGCGTGAGTGAATAAGAGTGTGTGTGTGCCCTGCGATGGGTTGGCACTCCGTCCAGGGTGTATCCTGCCTTGATGCCCGATGCCGCCTGAGATAGGCAATGGCTCCCCGTGACCCCAGAAGTTCGGATAAGCGGTAGAAAATGAATGAGTGAGTGAGTGAGAGGAAACAGGTGCAAGTCATCAAGATATGTGACAGGACCATGTGATTTGGGGTAATGGCTAGTGTAGTTCTGCAGTATAAATGAGCACTACAAGGCTGCGTAAGTTAGATACAACAAGAAATGTTTCTTTCATATTGGCCGAGGCCGGGGTGTAGCTCTGCTTTTTTAAACATTTATTTTCTCACTCTGAGCTATGCCCATATTTCCTGGCTCACTCCTATCATAGCTTTATTCTTAAGTGCATTTTTGGCACTGGGTTCTTCTTTATCTGTATTATTATTATTGCTACACTTTGCTTGCATTGCGTTCCCTCACTTTGCCACAAATTTGTGTTGATGCAGTGACAGCTTCAAGCTGCGGTGAGTCTTCAACAAGAACATCACCCTGAAGTGAGGTCTCACATTTTATGACTAAAAAAACTGTTATAAATCCCACTGGAGAAGGGAAGAGTCTGGGAAAATTGGGCAAAGGAACGACTTAAGGAAAAAGATTTCTTTGAAATGATCATTACTATTACTAACACAGTACTGTTATGACTATTTTACTACATTCTAAATCACAAGCGGTTCTTTAGTGTTCGTTCTTCTGTGATTACAGTGCCAAGTTCCAAGAAGGCTTTGTATTGTCACATATACATTATAGCACAGTGAAATTCTTTCTTCACGTATCCCAACATTGGAGCTTGGGGTCAGAGCGCAGGGTCAGCACCCCTGATACAGCACCACTGGAGCGGTGAGGGATAAGGGCCTTGCTCTAGGGCCCAGAAGTGGCAGCTTGGCAGTAATGGTGCTTGTACACCAATCTTCTAATCAATAACTCAAAGCCTTTACCACTTGAGCCACCACTGCCCCAGTACTTAGCTCTTTAAGTAACTTCTTTTTGCACAGGAAAGTATGCAGGCAGCTTAGAAATTGTAAGAAATGTAAACTGCTTTGAAATTCTAGCCACCATCTGCATGAGAGTAATCACACAGGCTTATCGTTTTGCATTAGTTACTAATCAGCGTCCATGCTAAACCCTTCTGCTGCACACAGACATGACAAGTTCACTCCCAGTCATGGGCGCTGACTGCCATGATGTTAATTTAAAACAAACAGGGTTTACAACTCTGACATCACTCACACAACAGGTACAGCCTTCTCACCCCAAGCTTCTAGCTATTTGTAATGCTGCAATGAAAAAAACAAGTAATGAGGCCAAAGAACAGGCATCTCTCTGCCATTTTATGAGCAGGTAAACCCACCATAATGACTTTTAATGACAGTTAAAACAGCTGTAGGTTATTTCTGTGGAATAAGTGCTACAATTTTGGTTACCGTGTCCTAAGAAACCAATAACTGACTCCATCAGTGCTGAACATAAGCCAAGTGTGGAGTTTTACATTTCTGATCCCTAAGGCAAGTTTTCGGTTTAGAGTAACGGTCAAATACCACAAATTTCTGAATAGATGATGACAAAAAGACCCTACAGAACTGGACAGATGACTGTATAGAAGAATTGAGGTCTCTGAGTAGACAAAGTAGCCCTTTGAACATGTTTCCTAGTTTTTCCCCCTGAGCAGAACATCTGTCATCAAACTAAGACTTGTGGCATTTCTACAAATGGGGAATTAAACTAAAGGTGATATCTGTAAAACCTACAGTACCTAATCCACTAATGCATACCTGAAGATGGGGTTGTGAAGTTGTTCTTTAACCCATTCACAAAAAGCAGACTGTACTGTACAACACAACAAAAATCACAGCAACAAACTCAGAAGCACATCTTCATTACCTCAAACACAAATCTTTGGACATCAGTCTAATTTTCTCTGCTGATTGGACATGACTAATGAAGATTGGACATGAAAATTTTCTCGTACTCATATTAATGCAAAGTTACGATATGTATAGTACGGTATACGGTGTAGTAAAGACCCTCTCTCATTCTCTCCTTTTTCTCTCTTTCCATTTTAAAGTAAACAGTGCTTCTGATTTCACATTTATTCTAGTGTTTTCATTTGGTTAATGTGTTTTGCACTTATGGGCCACAGCAGTTTGCTTTATAATAAAACCTTATAAATAAAACCTCGTATAAAACCTTAGATCCTAACAGAAACTGAACAAGAAGACCAACGACAACAAATCCACAGCATTCTGATGACATGTTTATACCATTATGATCTAAGTTTACAGTATTCAGTATCAATTAAAATGAGGTGTATATATTTATTTCTATATTGCAATTAATATAAGTATTTATAACTATCTATTTAGTCAGGTGTTTGTTAGATTTGAGCCAAATCACTGGTTTTAAATTAAGAGAGAGAGAGAGACATGACATACAGCTAAGTGTGGTGACCCATGGCTGCATTTATCCCATCCAAAGTCCACACACACAGCAGTGAACACACACACACCATGAACACACACCCGGGGCAGCCATTTATGCTGTGGCGCTCGGGGAGCAGTTGGGGGTACGGTGCCTTGCTCAAGGGCACCTCAGTCGTGGTATTGCAGAAACTCGAACCCACAACCTTAGGGTTAGGTGTCAAACTCCTTAACTATTAGGCCACGACTTCCCCACATTAACACACTCCTTTTAATGGGTCATTGGAAATATATGTTCTATAGAGACAGAGAACATAGAGTATATACATGTATGTAGGGTCTGTACATATTTTACGTATGTAATCATTTATAAGTAATAAGATTTTCTACACCTAACTTCAAATTTGACGCCACCCTCAATTAACGTCAGTAAAAAAAACAGCTATAAAGGTCTGGTACTTTCTACATAACCCCGAATATTTTGGTCTTCTCAAAACAAACGCACAACCCCACATACTGTACACCTATGACGTACTGATATATCAGTCCATCAGCTGATATGCTGTACAGCTTATCTACATTCTTTAACTTCAAACAGGCTGAAACGCTTAATCACTTTCTAATTCTTAACCTTCCATCTGTTCCCTTTGAACATATTTGCTGCTCATTTGTTTATGGCATCCTTCAAATTGGTTATTAGGAAACAGAATGAAGCAGATAGTATAAACTAATCTGACATACAGGTGCAAGGTTACCTGCGTGAAGCATAACCCGAAAACACAAGCAATTTGCTAGGAGTGACACGAGCTGAATGTTTGAAATAGCTGGAAGTTAATAAATAAATAATCTAAATAAATAAGACATACAATGAACAAACCTACTTTATACTATTTTATATCCTTGAATGAAACTTACACTATTTCTAAATGGCATGGATGTATGCTTTAGCAACAACACAGCAGTCTAAAAGCACTGCTGTGTTCAGACTTACTACGCTAGTTTTCTTCCATTTCAGGACTGGCTAAATCAGTGGTAGCAAAGATATGATCCTGTTTGGATACAGTCCAACACAATTCCCTACCAAACACACCTGAAACCAATCACCAAACTGCACTGGAGCCTCAGAGTGTAGTGTTTTCATGACAAATTCACAAAAGTGAACACTAAAATCATTTAGGCTTGGACCTAGTAATACAGAAGACATTAGAAAACTCTTCAACAAAACCTTATCTAAATGTTCTGTGAGAGATTGCACAGGAAGAAACTTACAACCATAAACCCCACGCTTCCCCTTAAACTAAAATCCCTTTATATAAACAAGCTGGAGGTGAAAGTCCTGAGACCAAATTGCTAATCCATGTGCTTCCTCAGCTGTATTGTTGATCCTTAATGCTCATATATGAAACAAATCCACCGGGAGCTGTACCGGTGATGTCATCTATTGTTTTTGTCTCTGTATCCTGAGAAATTTCCTTCACAAGGAAACAGGAGACAACTGATCACCCTTACAGACCGTTGCAAGTGACCTTCAAGAGCCATCACATTCTTTTCTCCAACAGAAAGCCTCTTCAGTGACTGAGTGCCTTAACGCCCACTACCGTGGCACCAGAACAGGGGTCAACCTCGTTTTAATTCCGATAATGACTAGAATATAAATACTGCATTTGTGCGAATCTGACGATTCCTACGAATCCAATCGAGACATAAATAACATCAAATATGAGAAGAAAAAAATATCATTACATCCTGCTTTGTAGATTCTAACACTGATTTTTCCACAATGGCTGTATTTGTACTGAAACTCCACCATGGAGCTACGCAGCACAGTAACAAGGTTTGTTGTTCCTTTTGCTACGATAACAATGAGACCTACAATGTGGGTCACAGGGGGACAACCGCACATCCTGTACATCCTTTCACACATGTACAGAGGTTTACATTAGAAGAACTGGAAATGCCTGCTTTGTAACACTTTATTTTAGATGTATGTTCGTTGGATTTTTATTCTTAATTATAGCATAATAGAAAGCCTAGAATAGAATAGGACGGGGCATGAAAGCCTTTATTATCGCCACATGTACATTACAGCACAGTGGAATTCTTTTCTTCACATACCCCAACTGAGGAGATTGGGATCAGAGTGCAGGGGCAGCTATGATACAGCGCCCCTGGAGCAGAGAGGGTTGAGGGCCTTGCTCAAGGGCCCAGCAGTGGCAGCTTAGCTGTGCCTTGATCCTCCAATCAACAACCCAGAGCCTTAACCAGTTGAGCCACCACTGCATAAGTAAGGAATAAACAAACAAATATGGTTGCAATGCTCATCTGTAAGTTTAAGAATTAACTTTTCTACTATTTCTGTGTTAGGTTTCTCATTAATACAACACTGAACATCAGTAAAATTTGGTGAGTGAGAAAATAAGCTATTTTTTAGGAGCCAACAGAGAAGCCTGACTGTTATCTTGTATGTTTTGCGATTGTTGAAATGTTTTTCTCCAATTCAATTGAATTATATTTGTGCTAGGAAAGTCACCCTAGGATGACTTCTTACTAAAATGATGAAAACATAGCAACAAACTAATTAGCACTCTCTTTACAGATAATAGCTAATTTAAAGGGGGCTTGGTGCCTTTATGTTTGCCTCACACCCCCAAGGCTGGGGTTTGACTCCTGTCTCCGCCATGCATGTGTGGAGTTTGCTTAATCTCCCTGTACCTTGCTTGCCTCAGGTTTCCTCCCCGGTCTATAGACGTGTTGTAGGCTGGGTAACATCTCTAAATTGTCTGTAATGTGTGTGAATGGAATGAATGAATGAACGTGTGTGTGTGTGTGTGTGTGTGTGTGTGTGTGTGTGTGTGTATAAATTACACGTATGTGCTCCAGAAACACATAAACATCTTATAAATGCTAAAAAGATGCCATATACACTTGTAAATATAACTGCATCTGTAGTGAAAAGGTGGTTCATAATAATATTTAGTACAACTAGACCACAGCTTCAGTCAAAGAATCACATTTCATACTCCTCCTACATACTGTATACTTCCCAAAATGTAAGATTATCTTAAAAGCATCAGGAATATAATGTCAATTACAGAACAAATTAATAACTCACCAGAAAAGATAGAAAATTACAGGTACATTAGTGTCCAACAGTCTATAATCCTTCATTACAACTTATGAGTTTTGACATAAAGCTTATAATCCTCCTACAGCATGCTTCAGTGCTTATGAGTGTGTTATGAAAACTCAGCATAGGTCCCATTCAAATAAAGTGTTACTGCGCTGTGATACTCAAACCATAATAAAACATCTCTATAGGATATCAGCATAATGTTGTGTAATACAACCTTCGATTTCAAGGCATTACAAGCATACACGATTATAATTAATAGCAAAAGAGCAGCATGGTTGAAAACTTGAACACAAAGCTTTAACAATAATAAAAATAACATTACTGTAATTATACAACTGTTGATATGCTGAAGTTGTGCTAAGGGTTAGGAGAGTTGTTTGGAAAGAGTCTCCAGTATATGTGCTGTTTAACAGTCAGAGGTAAAGCTGTAAGATTTCGGAATATCTTTAGGATATTTTGTGCTTTGCGGTTTTCCGTAACTTGAAAAAGTGATGTTTATGTTTCATTAACTTAAAAAGAACAGAACAAGAACAAGTGCAGGAGCAACAGTTCATAGATGTTATTTGATAAGTGATAACACTTCACAGACGTCCCACACCATCAAATGAATAAATGGGAAAATAACTGTGGTGTGGTGTAAAATTGGGGGGGGGGGGGGGGGTGCTGCTGGTATTGGACTATCATCAACTCCTGGTAACAGTAACAGGGTGGTAACAGTAACTCGGTTTTGTATCACATCACCCTGTTGCTGATTCCTATAACAGACCCAACAGACCCACCCTTCTCATACCCCAAGTGTTTTATTCCTTACTTGGCCTACATATCATTCTAAAATAAAAGTCTCACATCTCAGTTGAATTTAAGTATCTGAAAACAGGCTCAGCACATCCACTGTATCTCAGCAGATGACATGGACCAGAACACATTTGACCCATTTCTGACACAGAATTAGAGGTTACACTGGTTACATTTGGGTCATTTACGACCCAGATTTTAAATGCCACGATACACTCAAATGTCACCGCTTACAGATAGACCACATTTGTACCTATGCTTTTCTAATAATTGACCCATATAAACTAAAAAAAAGCACAAAAAATGAGACAATATACAGTATAAAGTATGAGATTCAAGAATCGGTTGATCATATCAGTGTATACAGTGGGATAAATGTGGCTTGGGTGTTTGCCATCTGCTGTCACAGAATGTAAAGAATGGTGGCGTCTTTCTGGTTATGTAACATACAAGCTGCTCAGGATTCTGCCTGGAAACATAGTAATTGAGCGCATGGTGTGCAGCTGCATCGCCAAACGCTCAGAAAAGACAATTATTTAAAGTAACAAAGGCATCAAATGTAGAAGACAAACAAATATATACATATATAACTGTTATGTCTAACCAGCAATGAGAGTCAAATGAACATATTTATGCAGGAAGAAATGATAATAATTTCCTAATTTCTAGTCTGGTTACTCTGTCAGCATGTCTATGAAGATTTCAGTCAACCATGAAATTAAATGCATGGTTCTAACCCTACAACTACTACTACTCTTACAGATTATTGTTAAGTAACCCAATGGCACATTTACGTACTGTACAGACATTAACAAGGAGCACATCTTTATGTTCAGGACAACAACGTTATAAAGTTCTCACTAGACTGCACAGAGAAGTTAGTCATCATGCTGTGGATTATATCAGAACCTCTTGGTGGCCCCTTGGAACACATGCCTCACTATTTCAAACTTCTACAACTCGAGGATACAACACACTTCCTTATAGAAAATTAACTAGATATTGAAATTAACTTAAAGGAATTCTGCAAAAAAGGAAAATTTGTTCTCTTCACCCACAAAAACTCACATACAGTCAAAGTATAAGGGCAGTTGTTGAATGTCAACTTAATGAGGTTTATCCAAACCGAAATAGATACATTTCTCTGTTTTTATGTCTACATATAACATATTTATATAACTAGAACAGAATTTCCTAAGCTGTTTTATTCCACTTATACCATAGCAATTTGATACTAGTTACATAATAAACAATAGCTCCTTTGATAGCTATCTCTTTTCTCTTGATTTTAAACACTAACAGCACCAACTGTGATGCCTTTACCACCAAAATGAACTTTTTTACTAATGTGTACGTTTGACATACTTGTAAAGCTCTTGAAGAGATATTAATTGAAACACTTGGCCATGTTGTTACTTTTTTCCTGTTTGGTTCAGTTCAGCAATCTAGTTCATCTGATGGTTATAATCATAATCCAATAAAAATTATATTAAAATTCAGCCAAAAGGGCAAAAGTCATCTGTCTTGTTGTCTTGTCTTGTTTTTTGGGTTGTAAACTCTGGGAAGCAATAACACTGGAATCACTGAAATCCTTCCAAATGTTAACTAAATGCCTTCTTAGTATAAACCTTATTTTCAAAGATTAGACATTTTGCATAAATTATCTATAATTTATTCTATAATTAGACGTCGATTATAGAATCGATCGCATCTACATTCATTATTTAAAGCATCTACCTTGGAACGAGAAGGTAGTATAGAAATAATAATGTACTTGAATGAGTGCATTAATATACACTTACGGTTTGTATTACAGCCAGCTTTAATTTTATCGATGTAATCAAGAATTCAACAGTACTTTGAAGCTCAAATTTTCCACATGAAGACGTAGTCACAAGAATTGTGTAGATTTAAATATATTACTAAAATATTTTGCCTTTTCACTTCTACGGGAACTGTATATCATGTCATTAGGTTTTTTCCCAGTACATGGAAATGTGTTGAAATGGATTTGTTTGTATCACAATTCCACCTACGTATATCACAGATGCCTTAAACAGAGATTAGGTTGAAAGCTGCTGGTATATTTCAGATCTTGCTCTGCATTGGAAATGAAAGTACTGTACATTAAGTGTGAGAAATGTGTTAGTCATTTAAGAAAACAGTATTAGAGGATTTGAAACGAGCTTTTTATATTCATAGGCTGAAACCAAAAAGCAATCGTGCTTGCTCTTGATAAGCTGCTGTGAATCAAGCAGCTATAAGACTCCCACAGGACCTCCTTTACAGTTCCCCCCCCTGCCTCAGGAGAGCAGTGCAATCTCACCTCCCTCATTTCCTCACCGTAAAGCTCTGAATCCAACAGGACAAGCTATCTGTCATTTTCTGGGCAGCAGTAAAGAGTGTCATCACTAGATGAAGCAATCCAGCATAATGAGAGCAGTGCTGCACTAAAACCTGATCAAACGCACCGCTCTGGGCTTGGGTGACCCTTGGCTCGGGAACAACCAGCTGGATGATATTACTGCAGCCCAACTGAAAGAAGGAAGGGAGGGAAGGGGGGGGATGTCTAAAAAACATGTTAAAACAAGCCTACAAACGATGAAATGTGGACATGAAATTAGATAGTGAAATATGCAGAGGGATATGCGAGATAAGGTTGAGCTAAACCTTCACTGATGTCTGTCTGACTGCCTCATCTCCCATGCTAACCTTATACACAGTCACGCTGCCACAAGAGAAAAAAACGACGAGACAGACGAGAGGTAATAAAAAGGCATTCATCAAAGACAAGATAGCAGAGCAGCCAAGTGATGGAGCGGAGAGAAAAGCAATCCCTTATCTCACCTTTCTTTCAGTCTCCACTGCAGATGCAAGGCAGACCTGCAGACCCGGGCTCAGAGAATCTATGGCAGTCCCTCCTCTCTTCCCCTCATGCATACACAGCATCCAGAGCTGCAGCACACTCGCTATTGAGGACTAGGAAGGGGGATGGCAGAAGGCTCTCATAACACAAGTGCTATACTGTGAAACTGAACACACCTCCTCCCCTGGTGTTCACCCAATAGCAGCTTAAGGGTTCACTACACATACATATACATGCAAGCGCACACTCACACACACTAGCCAAGCACCACACCAATACCAGCACTTTGCTTCTTAAAAATTGATTGACTGGCACACACACACACACACACACACACACACACACACACACACACACACACACACACACACACACACACGCACGCACGCACGCACGCACACACACACACACACACACACACACAACAGGAGTGAGAGAAGAAAAACAGGCATTCAAATGCCTCTTTTTTAATTGCATTTGTGAATCTGCAAAAAATGGAACGCATAAAGCCATGGCTTGTGATCATCCTGGAACATAAAGAAACATTCTATAACTAAAAAAACCGCTATTCAAAAAAAATGCTAGCAGTGATTGAAAAAAAATGAATGGGGATGAAACATTCCAGGAGATGCCAGTCATTCATAGAGCATGGACATATTTCTCTATATTTTCTACTGTTTTGCCTCCTACAGAGGACACGGAAAGCTTTAGCGTTAGGCTTAATGAAATGAAACTAAGCAGCAGGAGAAGTGGCCATTCTCTTGCTCTCTCACACACACATATATACACACACATATATATATATATATACACACACAAATACACACACACCTCTCTCTCGCACACACGCGCACACACCCCTCTCTCTCACTCTCTCACACACACACACACATATATACACACACAAACAAACACACACACCTCTCTCTCTCACATACGCACACACCCCTCTCTCTCACACACAAACATATATACACACACAAACAAACACACACACCTCTCTCTCACACACACCCCTCTCTCTCTCTCACACACACACAAACCTCTCTTTTTCTCTCTCTCTCACACACACACCTTTCTCTCTCTCTCTCTCTCTCTCTCTCACACACACACACACACACACACACACACACACACACACACATCTCTCTCTCTCCCTTTCTCACACACACACACACACACACACACACACACACACACACACACACACACACACACACACACACACACACACACCTCTCTCACACACACACACACACACACACACACACACACACACACACACACACACACACACACACACACACACACACACACACACACACCTCTCTCACTCTCTCACACGCATGTGCTTCAGTATTGTCTGGTAACGCGCATGCGCACAACGCCCTTCCCACGCCCCAGAGTTATTAGCTCGTGTTAAGCGAGATAACGGCTTGGGGAATTAATACATAACTCGTGTAGATGGTTTAAATTTCTATTATTATCAATTAGCATTTAACTACAAAAATATCATATTTACCGAAACTAATTATAGCACATAACATTGCATGTGGTCTAAATCCATGGTGGATTTCCCATTGCAACATCATGTAGAAATACAATGCAAACAAATATTATAAAATAAGAGGATTTTCTTAACTAACATCATAATTATTGTTTATGTGTTATTATAATACCCCAGTGAGCTCTTTAATAGTTTTATGCAGTTGATGAGTCCCTCTGCTGGACAAAGAGTGCAGAATAATTTTATTTAACTGCTACACTTATTTGTCTTTTTTTAAAAGATATTTTTATATTAAAAATATCTATTTATTTATTTATTTATTTCATAAAACATTTTATACTTATTTCATGCATAATATTTACGTTACATTGTTTAACTTTATTTTGTTCCATTTTTTGTGGTTAAGCAAAAGATTTTTTTGGCAAGATGTAAAATTTGAACATTGCATATTTATTTCTGCATATTAATAACTTTCTGTTATTTTTAATCCAAATTTTATGTTCAAGGAAATTTCACAAATCCCAATTTAAAAATATTCTATTCTAATTATGTTCTTAAAAAAATCAATCATTTTGTATTTTAATTATAAATAGATTTAAGGTTATTGGTTTAATTGTAATATATTTGTGGGTTTTTTTTATTATTATTATTTGTAGCATATATATTTATATATATTTACCACTTGTAATTGTAAAAACAGTTGCATGTTCAATCTTGGTATAATAAAATACACCCAATAACACCCCTCACACACACTCTTCACCCTCCTGCCTGCTGGAAAAAGGTACCGAAGCACCGAACAGTTTCTTTCCACAAGCCATCAGACACCTTAACAACTGAACTGTACTGAGCACAATACACACACACACACACACACACACACACACACACACACACACACACACACACACACACACACACACACACACACACGACTGTATGGACTGCACAGACCTACACCAAATACACACTCTTCCATTATACATCCATCAAACTGTTTACATACTGTTTTGCACACTCTTTTTGCTCTTTGCACATGCTGTCTCACATTTCAGTTGATTGCTGTTTTGCACAATTTTTTACAATACATGTAACTGCTTCTATAATACTGTGTTTATTCCAGTATTTCTGCACACGCAATATTGGTTGAACATACAGTATTTACACTAGTCTGTGATGTTTTTGTGTAATGTCTTTTTTGCCTTTTGTCCTGCACTCCTTTTTTGTCTTTTGTCCTTCACTCTTTTATGTCTTTTGTCCTACACTGCACTGTTCTTGTTGTCTTTTGTCCTGCACTGTCTTGTCCTGCATTGTTTGCACCAGGTCACACAGATGCACTTTATGTATCTAGGACTAACTTACTAAGTCCTTATTGCCCTGTCTTTGTTTTATGTAGCACCCTGATCCTGGAGAAACGTTGTCTCATGTCACTGTGTACTGCAACAGCTATATACGGTTAAAATGACAATAAAAGCTTCATGACTTGACTTGTGCTTCCTGAACATCCCAACATTAACACTAACATTAATGGCTTTCTTCTACATTGTGTAACATGGCTGTGTGGATTTGTGCTCCTTAAACCACAGAGCCTTGGTGAGGTAAGATATACTGAATTCTGATCGTGATAAACATTACAAACACCTCTGAACGTGTAACACATTTAACCCAATGACAACAACCGCAACAGAGTGAAGTTTCACCGTCACGTTACTTTATTATTCTGTTACATTACCAGGGGGCTTGAAACACTGGTCACGTGACAGACAGGGTTGTCTCATATTTCGCCTGTAATATTGCACACAGTTTTCCTGTTTTAATTAGTAGTATATCGTTAAAAATTTAGACACAGCACATGTGTAGTACACGAGTCGATTTTTAAGAATACACTCGAAGTCTTAACAGAAAAAACTGTTTCAATCGGATCCGTTTCGTCGTAGGCGAAAAAAGGCACTTTCGCGTGTTGCCCTGGAAAAAAAGCGCCAAGTTCTGTAGCTCGTGCAGTTCACACGAGTGTTTTATTCCCTACTCGTATTCTGATAAATCCCACCTCTGTACTGTGATTGGTTAGGAATCCACTGCCTAGGGAGAAAACCTACTATGGGGTGAACATGAGCCAATCAGAACGAAGAAGGTGTGTCGTGTCGGAAAAGGAGTGTGGGAAATGATATCGCGCCATCGAAGTTGTCAAGGTGTTTATTCACAAAGCTACAGTGGATATTGGGCATGAAGATGTAACCTAAATGGTGTGTAAGAGTCAAAAACAAGCGCTGCTGTGAGAGGTTTGTGTTTTATAGTATTATATACAGTGTATGTACACTAATGCTATAGGGTATTATATACAGTGTATGTACACTAATGCTATAGGGTATTATATACCCATAGGGGCTAATGATATAGTGTATTATATACCCATAGGGGCTAATGCTATAGTGTATTATATACCCATAGGGGCTAATGCTATAGTGTATTATATACCCATAGGGGCTAATGCTATAGTGTATTATATACCCATAGGGGCTAATGCTATAGGGTATTATATACCCATAGGGGCTAATGCTATAGTGTATTATATACCCATAGGGGCTAATGCTATAGTGTATTATATACCCATAGGGGCTAATGCTATAGTGTATTATATACCCATAGGGGCTAATGCTATAGTGTATTATATACCCATAGGGGCTAATGCTATAGGGTATTATATACCCATATGGGCTAATGCTATAGGGTATTATATACCCATAGGGGCTAATGCTATAGTGTATTATATACCCATATGGGCTAATGCTATAGTGTATTATATACCCATAGGGGCTAATGCTATAGGGTATTATATACCCATAGGGGCTAATGCTATAGGGTATTATATACCCATAGGGGCTAATGCTATAGGGTATTATATACCCATAGGGGCTAATGCTATAGTGTATTATATACCCATATGGGCTAATGCTATAGTGTATTATATACCCATAGGGGCTAATGCTATAGGGTATTATATACCCATAGGGGCTAATGCTATAGGGTATTATATACCCATAGGGGCTAATGCTATAGGGTATTATATACCCATAGGGGCTAATGCTATAGGGTATTATATACCCATAGGGGCTAATGCTATAGGGTATTATATACCCATAGGGGCTAATGCTATAGTGTATTATATACCCATAGGGGCTAATGCTATAGTGTATTATATACCCATAGGGGCTAATGCTATAGGGTATTATATACCCATATGGGCTGATGCTATAGTGTATTATATACCCATATGGGCTGATGCTATAGTGTATTATTATACCCTCATGGGTTGATGCTATAGTGTATTATATACCCTTATGGGCATATCATTTTCACTCTTTTTTCACTCTCACTCTCTTTCTCTTTCTCTCTCTCTTTATCTTGTTGTCAGATCAGTAAAATACCAGGTGTGCAGATGGAGGGAGTTGCAGTAGGTGTGGGGAGTCCGGTCAGAAAACACCGTTTATCTCTAAAGTTCCTTCAAAGGAAAGAAACCAAGCGTGCACTTGACTTCACCGAGCCTCAGGCTGAGGAACCCGACACTGCAGAACCAGCAGACACCACAAGGTGGGAGAACTCGTAACACTGCTGTCAGCTTGTGTCTATTTAAAAAAAAAAAAAAAGTGTAAAACCCCTCCGTGAAATTATGACTCTGTTGTCTCAGTCCTGTATTTCTACATTATTCATATTGCCATATAAGTTCATGATGAGGAAAAGTTCATCTCTTCTTTCATCACCACTTCAAGCAGCTTTTTAGTCCTTTAGACTTAGTTTACACTGGTCTGGTTTTCTGTTACCGGCAAATATTACACATTGTAAAATAATTCTTAGGTTTTGTGCTGTCTTAGAACATCTAATGAGACATGCTTATTTTAGAGTGATGTAGTGACTGAAGAAGAAGAAACATACATTTTACTTATAGGCTTGAACCCCAATTTTCTGAAGCCACTACTGTCCTGATATCAACCTGACATGGGTGTTTTATCAGAAGACAACCAATGACTAGTCTCCACTTCACGTGTCATGCTCATAAACCGTTGGCTGAAGGTCTGATGCATATGGCACACAAAACTAGATACACTTCAGGAGTTTTGAAGTCCTCATATGGGGGTTTGATTCTACAGGATTTCCAGGAGACGTGTATGTCAGGTTTTTTAACAATCCTCTTGGAAACAAACCTGTCATGATGCTCTATTTTTCTCATCTAAAAAGGAATGCATCCTGTTTACTTGGCTTTTAAGATGGTCAGCTAAACTCTGGATTTCCCAAATGATGTGACCAGTATAGACTGGAGCTCTTTAATGAACAGTCTGTGGTTGCACATCAGCTTGTTTTAGTATAGACATTGTTTTATTTTCACATCCCTCAACGTGATGCTGAACAAAACGAAATGTGAAATGTTAATCGGTCCTTAACCGATAAAACTGCTATGGAGTCCAGACCTTCTGCTACAGAAATGCTACCGAAATGCTACAGTGCTTGTCTAAACACAACCAATACTGCATGGTATAGATTATGCAAAACCCATGAGCCAGCTCCAAATTCTGTAGTATCACTGCAAAAGCATAAACAAAACATGTTAATGGACAGGAGAAAATACCCTTATTACCTCAAACTTACAGTCAAGGACGTTTGTTTACAAAAACTCTTTACAATCCAGGATTGAGCTGATTGTTGACTTGAGTGTAGTGAGTCTAGCATTGGAGGATCATGGAGGACACGTTACCATGTAGTCTGTTAAAAATGCATCTTATGCAGTGTGATCAGTAATAATGTTGAAAGACTGCTGAAATCATGCAAACAATGGAGAACTAGAATGATTTTTTCCCCCTCTGTAGTTGTGATCAGGAAGTGCCATTGCCTTGTGCCTCATCTGGTTCCTGTGAAAAAAGAGAGAGCTTTGTACCTTTTGTTGGCCTTAACAATCTGGGAAACACCTGCTACCTTAACAGCATCCTTCAGGTATGTACCATTTAAAATGTTAGGTGTGTTACGTAGGCTTTTAAAAGACATTTCTTTCCTATTCAGATTCAAACCACAGTTGGTTGAGGTTTTCCCGTCACACGTCATTTGGAAATTCACTTCTTGATCTTGGAAATTTGCAAGTACAATGTGAATGAAAATCAGTATAAAGGCAAGCAAGGGAGTACTGTAACACACAAAAATTGGGGATGACCTGTAACAGAATACATTATGGCACACATGGCTCTTGACATTAAGTGTTGTCATGTCATGTCGTGATTATTTACTTTTCAAAATAAAACAGTCATTGAAGCTCAGATGTCTTAAGGTTTAACATGTGCATTGTGGGGTGCTTTTTTGCATACCACAATAATGGGGTGGTTATAAGAGTTTCTGTAGCCTTCATGACATCACCAACCAGCCTGGCCATTATTAGTCGACCTCTCTCGTCGACAGTGGGCTGGATTAGATAAAATGCGTGAATGAGTACAGTAGGTGTTTCTAGTATAGTGCCCAGTGAGTGTATGTACAAAGTACATCAACTTGCACAACATTCATGTAGATGAAAACAAAAGTAAATCTAGACCTGCCGTGCCTCATTCCTGCACTCTGTTTACAAGGTTTTTTTTATGATGGCAGGGAAATGCCACTGACTATCATTGTGATCTGACACACCCTCCAACCTTTTCTAGCATTTACATAGTTTAATTTTTAACACTAATCTCTAACACTGCTGTTAGAGATTTATGAACATTACATTACTAATTGCTTAGTAGACATCTTTAGTACCATGAAAACTTTTGCATATGAAACCAAGTTGTTCAAAAAAATAAAAACTTGACTTCCATATTGTATTATAATGCAGTATATAATTGCATGTCATCACTAATTACTCTCTTTAACATTACAGGTATTGTACTATTGCCCCGGTTTTAAAGATGCTGTTAAGACGTTATATCGGATGTCCAAGTTAAAGGACAAACAGAAAGACGATGATGCCAAAAGTGAAAAGGTCTGTTTGTATTTCACTATAAGTTGCTATTCAGTCAAATAAATTGTGGAGTCCTTCTCACAGAGTAAATAAGGCTGTTGGGATGTAGTCATTTGCCGAATATTAGCTTGTATAAAATTTGAGGATGTTTATATAATCAAAGTACTATATTAATATTACTACATCATTTTCTTATTGAATGTGAATAAGGAAAAGGTCAACGTTTTGTAGTATTGTTTAATGGAAAATATAATGTGAAAAAATAAAGCATGTACTCTGTTGATTGTAAAGTTCCTGATAAAGTATTTATCTATTAGCGCGGTCAGTGACTTGTTCATATTGCTCTGTATAGCGGCATCTACTAAAATGCCGTGATCGTAAATGTGTAAAAAAAAAATTTTTGCCACCGTTACTAAAATCTATTTTCTTCATCCTGAGCAGGGAGACTCGTGTGAAGACTCTATACCTGTTCACATGGAATTACTGCACAGCTTCCAGAGTTTAATATCTTCAGTGGAGCAGCTGCAGTCGAGTTTCCTGTTTAACCCAGACAAATATAACGAAGGAGAGCTGGCCACGCCCCCACGCAGAATACTCAATACTCTCAGGTACCACTGAAACATTTAAAGTGCTGGGTGATGTGATGATTATAATAAATATTATGTTATTACATCCTGATTAGACTTTTGAGTTTCATTCATTTTGTGATGATCAAAACCACAATAAAGACAAATCGGGGCAGTTGTAGCTTGTCACGTGGTCACCATATAAAGTACACCATGAAATCATATTCAGTTAGTGTTATGGCCACAGAATGAATGTATTTTTATTGATCCACACTAATACTCTTGTTCACTTTGTACACATACAGACAGTTGAATCCTATGTATGAGGGCTATCTGCAGCATGATGCTCAGGAGGTACTGCAGTGCATCCTTGCATATATACAGGAGGCCTGTGACACCATTAAGAAAGAACTGAAATCCAACCCAGATGAAAAACCAGGAGAAAGCGAGCAGATCACGAGAGGGGAAACAGATGGGTTGATGCTTACTCAAGAGGAAGAGGAGAACTCTGATGGACTGAATGGGAAGAGGAAGAGTGACACAGAAGTGGGCAATGCCAAGAAGAAGCCCAAGTCACAGAGCAAACCCAAGAAAAGCGACGAGGAAAGCAGACCTTTTACCCGCTCAAAGAGAAAATCCAACAGTGATGTGGCTGGAAACTCAGCGAGTGACCAGACAGAGGTGGTACAGAAGGGCAAGGAGGAGAAAGAGGGAGGAAGCAACACGGAGGAAGAGAAAAACGAAGGAACCGCAAAGGACACAAATAAAAGGAAGAAGAGGGCAAAACTGAACTGGTTGAAACCTTCAGGGAAGCAGCCCAGTATTTTCTCCAAATTCCGCAGCATGGGTCGAATCAGCTCTTCTGTGGGAGACAGAGGAGACAGCAAGGACCAGGACACAAGTAGCAGTGAGCAGCCCCAGGACAAAACCACTCCCAAAAGTGAGAAGACCATACAAAATCAAACCGCACCAAAAACAGAAGGTAACTTCACTATCAACAGCCTGGTGGAGAACTTGATGACTCAGAGTATTTTGTGTCAGAAGTTAAATGCTAATCTAATGACAGGTAGCTGCTGTGTCATTTAAAGTAGTAACTAATCTCTAATGGGAAGCAGTTGATTCTTAAGATTTAAAAAGAAGTACATTTCATAAAGCTTTAAAAATGTACAATTCATTCAGAGCTTTATGAACTTAGCTCAACTTTACACTACACCATTTTTCAGAAGCAGAGGTCCAGGGCTTGGATATGCTGAAGCAGCTTTTCCAAGGTCAGCTGGTGCTGAGGACACGCTGCCTGGAGTGCGAGTGTTACACTGAAAGGAGAGAGGACTTTCAAGACATAAGTGTACCAGTGCAAGAGGATGAGACCAGCTGCTCAGAGGCCAGTTCAGAGAGTGAGTGCAGCCAGATAAATGTGAGATAGTGGAGATAATCAAAATTTTGGTCAAAATTAAAAGGATTGTTGATTCAGAATAAGGCCTTATCGAAACCAAAACATCTATTATGGTCTTTCAGTTGTGTGTTTATAAGCCAAACAAAAGACTACATATAGCCGAGCATTTAAATCTTAATTTTCTTTTGCAGGTCAGTTTGAATCTATGCTCAATGTCTGCTTTGCTGTTCTCAGTTTCCCCAGATCCTAAGCCAGATCAGAAGACTCTGAGGTGGGCTATCTCTCAGTTTGCGTCAGTGGAGCGGATTGTTGGACAGGATAAATATTTCTGTGAGACCTGTCATCACTACACTGAGGCAGAGAGGAGTCTTCTGTTTGACAAGACGCCTGATGTTGTCACCATTCACCTCAAGTGTTTTGCAGCCAGTGGCTCAGAGTAAGTTTTTTAAAATTGCATCATTATTATTTGTGCTGCACGATTAATCATATCGCGATATCAAGCCTGTGCGATTATATGATGCTAATATATATCCGCTATTAAAAATAAATAGACCAGTGAGTTTCAGTTTAGGCAGTGGCACGTGTGATGCGTAAGGTCCACACGTCCAGCGCGGAACGGGTGAAGATGGATGCCGAGCAGACGGACACTGAACTGGTGGCCAGAAAAAATGCTACCTCTGTTATATGTAGTGTTAATTTCGTCAGACCAGACGAGACGAAATATGTTCAACAACCTTTTTTTTCTAAGACTAAGACCAGACGTTGACAAGACTGCACCACTGTCCAAAAACGCTGACTAAGACTAAATTAACATGCATTATTGTTGACGAAAAAAGACGAGACGAAAATGTTTTTTATAAAATAAAAACTAAGATAAAATCTCTCTTCATTTTCGTCTACAATTGTCTCTGCTTTTTTCATCAGCTGTTACGCCTTTAAAATATTCAGAACGAGTTCGTGACTTTGCGCTGTTGTTCGTTACAGGTCTCATACGCCTGTGGCTGCAACACGAAACTGCTGAACAATTGTATTGCTTCCACTAAAGAAAGTAGTGCGCTCGTCTCTACGGTTAGAATCCTGTGTCCATGGCAAAGATGTGTGTTATAGTTAGCAGCGGTCTGTTATCAAGAAATAAAATAGTTTGAGTTGAAAAAATTCATCCACGCGCCGCTCAAAAAAATAAATAAAATAAAAAATCCTGAGCGCAAGTCCACCGTCTAGGCTTTTTGTGTTAAATGATGTTTCCTGTCGCTGCGCAGGCGCTTTTATTGTACATGTACAGTTTGTCACGATGACCCGTCTTTGCATTATGATTAAAAGCAGTATCAGTAAAGTAAAAAATGTGATGTACAATCAAGTTCGAGTTTATGTACTGTTTAAACGAGTGTTCTCAACTTCTCACTGATACTTTTGTGATTCGCGGAGTTTTGACAAGTTTTATAGCCTTGATATTGTTTCTTATTCAAAATTGGTGACAGAAAAACTCTTTAAGCCCAACCTGAAACCTCTTCCCCATCACATCATAATCAGGCTTAAAAGCAAATGTATATGTAAGGGAATCAAGTTTAATAATTACATGTAATATTGCTCCAAATATCAATAATGCTGTGTGCAATACCATGTATAACTTGCATTAAGTTGGTAATTTACTTTATATATACACACACACACATACTGTACACCTACAATTTTGATCTTAGGCTTTTCATTAATCAGCATTAATGTGTTATTTTATATTTTAATTTGAAAACGTTTTGCATTTGTTTGTTGTTGTTGCTAGTTTGAGTTTAGAAATACAAATTTCAGCATTATCAGTAATCTGTGTGTGCATTTTCCTTGAGAACCAAGCAAGTTGACTCATGATACCTTTTGTTTATTATATCGCAATATTGACCTCAATAATTGCAATATGACATTTTCCCTAAATCGTGCAGCCCTAATTTATTATTATTATTAATTCATTCTAACTAATTTATTAAGTCAAGGTGGATTTGATATGCCGTTCAGGAAGGGGGAAGTCATGGCCTAATGGTTCGAGAGTTTGACTCCTAACCCTAAGGAGTCTCGGGCCGGCAATACCACGACTGAGGTGCCCTTGAGCAAGGCACCAAACCCCCCCAACTGCTCCCCGGGCATCGCAGCATAAATGGCTGCCCACTGCTCCGGGTGTGTGTGTGTTCACTGTGTGTGTGTGTGTGTGTTCACGTGTGTTCACGGTGTGTGTGTGTGTGTACACGGTGTGTGTGTGTGTGTGTACACGGTGTGTGTGTGTGTACACGGTGTGTGTGTGTACACGGTGTGTGTGTGTACACGGTGTGTGTGTGTACACGGTGTGTGTGTGTACACGGTGTGTGTGTGTGTACACGGTGTGTGTGTGTGTGTGTGTGTGTGTATACACAGTGTGTGTGTGTGTGTGTGTGTGTACACAGTGTGTGTGTGTGTGTGTACACGGTGTGTGTGTGTGTGTACACGGTGTGTGTGTGTGTGTACACGGTGTGTGTGTGTGTGTACACGGTGTGTGTGTGTGTGTACACGGTGTGTGTGTGTGTACACGGTGTGTGTGTGTGTGTACACGGTGTGTGTGTGTGTGTACACGGTGTGTGTGTGTGTGTACACGGTGTGTGTGTGTGTACACGGTGTGTGTGTGTGTACACGGTGTGTGTGTGTGTGTGTGTACACGGTGTGTGTGTGTGTACACGGTGTGTGTGTGTGTACACGGTGTGTGTGTGTGTACACGGTGTGTGTGTGTGTGTGTGTGTACACGGTGTGTGTGTGTGTGTGTGTGTACACGGTGTGTGTGTGTTCATGGTGTGTGTGTTCACTGTGTGAGTGTGTGTGTGTTCACAGTGTGTGTGTGCACTTTGGATGGGTTAAATGCAGAGAACAAATTCTGAGTATGGGTCACTGTACTTAGCCGTATGTCACGTCACTTCCGTTCATTTATTCCACACCACTTGTTTTTCTGTAATCAGTTGAGTTGGGTGTTGATTCATTCTCTATAGCAGCAGCTCTGGCTGTAGTGGCAGCTGTTATAGGAAGATGAACAAATTTGGGATGGTGATGCATTACCCCAACTTACACGTCTGTACATAACTGCAAGACAATCAACAAACTCACCATGTTTTATTTCTTAAATAGCTAATTACATCCTCTTTGTAGTGCATCCTATAAAAATGTAGATGTAGTTTTCAATTGAACTATTTACTTCCTTTTTTTTGGACAGGATGGACCCCTATGCAGGACTGTCAAAGGTGAACACGCCTCTCCTTACTCCCCTTAAACTCTCCTTGGAGGAGTGGAGCACACGGCCCTCCTCGCCGCACGAGCAGCACCATTACAGGCTCTTCGCTGTGGTCATGCACAGCGGAGTGACCATCAACAGCGGCCATTACACCACCTACGTCCACATGATGGACCTCCATCGCACAAAGCTTGAGCTTCAGCCTCAGGAGGAGAGCACGGAAGAGAAAGACGGAGAGACGAAACCACTAAAAAAGGAAGTGGTTTCTTTACCTGACTATGATGATGGTGAGGTGTCCTTCAATGTAAGCTCCAAAATGAAGAATACGACCAACGGAACGAATCTGTCTAGCAAAGCTGGAGGAAAGAGGTCTACAGAAGGCGTCAGTCTACTGGGAGGTCAGAGAAGCATCTCGAGCTACGAGATCAGTGCCAGTAAGCAGACCGCTTCAGAGAAACCTGCTAACATGGCTGCTTATGCCAGTTCTCCTGTGCCGATAGGTGTGCTGAAAAAGGAGAGAGATGAAGTAGGAGATGGTGTGAAAGAAGAGAGTCAGGTGAGCTTGAACATTGCTTTACAGAACCTTCTGGAATACGAAGGGAAGTGGGTGCTGTTCGATGACTCAGAGGTGAGGCTGTTTGAGGAAGAAGAGTTCCTACATGCATGCTCTCCTGTGACCTGTTCCACCTCCACACCTTACCTTCTCTTCTACAAGAAGGTCTCCGGGGAAATGAACTGAAGGACAACTGGATCATATCTAATGTCCAGAAAGAACTCACCTGTCATGGTTGCTGAAGACCAGGTTAGGGTTGAAAGGAATACTCCAGGGAATATGCGGAGCATGCGTCATTACCTCAGACGAGAATTTCTTCATAGTCACCGTAGTGACAATGCTGGACAAGTCATTCACACATTTATGTGCCATCATTCCTAGTGTCCAGTCTCGTTATATTCTTGTCTGTGGTAATCGCCCATGTGCTTCAAAATTCTTGAGCATTCCTTAAACAGCTGATATTCATTTTGTGTGTGTGTGTGTATATGTGTATATTCCATACTGTCCCGAACATTCTGCTTCTTTCCTAGATACATTCCCTCTCCAGAACTTGACACGAGAGCACCTACTTTTCAAAGGCCCTTACAAAATGCACCTTGGCACTAACAGTGGCCCATAACAAGTCGGGAAAATTGCTCATGCACTGTTTTGTTGTTGTTTTTTTAATATTTAGATTTTTGTAAGGATACTATTGTGATTTTTTTTTTAAAATTTATTCTTGATGTACAGCTTCATATTTGGAGGATATATGTTCCATTTAGGGTGTAAATATACCACAGTAAAGTGTTAAGTCTCAGAGTGACAGTTTTCTATTTAAGCTAGAAAAGATGAAAGCCAGCTCTGAGCTGAGATGATCCAGTCGCGCGCACACATGAGTATAGATGAAAGTTCAGTTCTTGTTCATATTGTCTATAGGGAACAGCACGAATAGAAAAACCATATTTTTGTAGATTTTATCCTATTGTACCTCATTCCAGTGAAAACTGCCATCTCCGTGTTGTGAGATCAAGGACTTGTTCTTCACAGCTAGCTCTACTCACTGGGTCATTTCTGAAACAAGCTACATTTTGAGTCAGAAGTGAGAGTAGATCTAAAATGTTAGGGATGTGTAAATAGTTCCAGAACAGAGGAGCTGCACGATGAAATAAGCCCCTCATCTCCAACACCGAGCTAAAGCCATTACCTATAAGCAATAACTACAGACTTTATTTTTTCTTATCGAGACGTCATCTGTGCCTACAGAAATCTCTGTTAGATTAAATTCGGGGTAAAATGCTTTGTGTAAATTTCTTTTACATCTGTGCGTTTTTGTAGATTCTCTTGTACACCCATTAAACACCAGCGTATTAAAAGTCAACTAGTGCTCTTATTTCAGTCACCCAATCCATTTGACATTGTGCATTAAAATATTTATTTAGTAAAATATTCAAGGTAAACAAAAGCTACATAAAATTATTCAAATGTTTAAAACATTTCAATAACTTCAAACAAATGTAACAAAAAAAATGGAAAAAAAAAAAATCCATGATAAATAATGGTACGTTTTGTTTTTTTGCTTGCTTTTCGTTTGGATTAAATAGTAAACTTTCAAAGTCGTACCATTTGTGATAAAACGTTTGAGGACATGATAATAAAAAAAAGTGCACACAATATATTAGAGTTTTGACACAGGCTGAAAGAGTGTAACAGGTCATCTCTGTAAACCCATACAAAAGTGGAATGACACTACCATAACACTTACTTTAGCGTTCTCCTTTCTGGCAAACACTGATTTTTTTTTTTCTCCCCCCCAAGAACAGTTGAATATTTACAAGCAAATAAATAAAATGCCGTTCTTTTAATGGTCTCGTCTTCCTCACATCTCAAGCTTACGGAGGCTCATTCTGCTAAAGGAGTCTCTGTAGGGGCAAAAAGATAAATGTTGCAGATTAGGACAAATCTGTTCAGTACAGTCTCGATGATGAAGACTTGCATTAATAAATATTGCTTTCCATTTATTCAATTTCCGCCTAAATTACAAGAAATACAAAAGTTTATTTGGATGCTCTACCTTGTCAAGCTGTCCGTTTGCTGCTTGGCAAATTGGCAAAATAAAGACGGATAAGAAATGCAGCATATATGTTAATGACTTATTAGATCAGGTCAAAACTTGAATGACTAACTAGTGGTGTGTGTGTGTGTGGCAGTTGGATGACCAACAGTGACAAAAATTGAGTTTTTTCTGCCTATAAAATAACTTCCTTGCCTTGGCTTGTTGTGTAAGGAGTAGGGTTGCAAAATTCCAGGAATGTTCAAGGCTGGAAACTTTCCATGGGAATTAACGGGAATATATTGTAATTAACTGGGAATTAAAAAAAAATTAAGTTAAATTTGTACCCTTCATTCCTCGGTCACTTGCACACAGCACAATGCTTACTGGAGGGCCATTGAGGCCAAACCCCCTGCATTTAACTAGTTGCTTATTAGCATGAATATTAATAGAATATTGGCTATTCATTAGTACTTATTAAGCACATATTAATGCCTTATTCTGCATTACCTTATTCTACATTCTTAATTGTACCCAATACCTAAACTTAATAACTACCTTCTTAATAAGCAGTAAATTAGGAGTGTTATCACATGCACAGATCATTTGATGCCCCTCCCCCACACACACTTGTGAAAAAATGCTTCATTTTACATTTTGATTGGGAAGTTCTACTTACAATTAAATCAGTCAAGATGTCATTTTTTAAATTTGTATTACCTGCTCATGACCAAACAAAATGTTTATTTATGTTTGTATATGATATAGTTTATATAAATTTCCCTATATTTCCAAATAATTCCCATAAAGTTTCCAATTTGGAATATTTCCAAAATTCCCCAGATTAAGTTTCCGGAAATTTACCGGAAACCTTCCGCCCCTTTGCAACCCTGGTAAGGAGGCAGTTTAACAAATCCAGTTAAAGGTCTAAAGATATATAAACTCAAACATTTCCTCAAACAGTGAATTTCACGATTCGTTTAATTCCTTGGAATGCTTGGGGTCCTAGTGAAACTGGACATAAGCCAAATCGATATAAATTAGTCTGATATTGACTGTCAAAATGTCAGCCATGCTCATGTGTGATTATATCCTTATTAAAGAATAGTGCTTATGGACTTTGTACAGACAACAGTATTGAAACTATTAAAATCATTACATGACCTCCAAAGACGATAAGAAGAAATGTAGCCAACAGAACTGATTTAACCAGTAATGATCTGAGGCTCATGTAAACGCTGCCAGTTCATTTTGAACTCATTTCCCGTTGGAAATGTAGAATTCTCTAAAAATTTGTCTTGAATGCAGTGAAATGCAATTTGGTCTTTACTTCTGGAGTGAACTGTAGAATTCATAAATTTAAAACTAATTTTAGTTCTGCAGTGTACCGAACTATATACAATAGAAAATGTAGCCCTATGAAAGCTTATTTTTTCCCCCAAGCTACCACATGCTATAGTTTGACTAGCACCGACTTTTCCATGACACACTATCGGATTAAGTGTCCACACCTTTTCCTATCCGATTCCTCAGCTGTGATTAACACACAAATAGTAAAAAAAAAAATTATATTCCAATTTTGCCACAGTTTGATGCAGAGATTTGCATTTTCGTTTATTTGCATTTTCATATTTTACTTCTGGTAAGGTGCTCTAGGTAATGGCATCTGCCAAATCTCCTGAATTATATAAAGCCCTTCTCTCTAAAACAATCTAACATGACACTTTTCTTCAACAAGTCTTAAACATTCCCAGGTTCGGGTCTCTAACCTGTGAGAGTTGACCTGGAGCACAGGTTTGTAGAGCTGCGGGATCTTCCTGTTAATGAGCGGCTGAAGAGCCTCCTTCAGCCTGTGGTAATTCCTCTCTAGCTCCCGCTGATATTCCTTTTGGTCAGGACCTATCAAACTCTTATTTTTGCGGAGGGCGTCTTCGCACCTAATGACGAACAGGCAGAACCGATGGTGTTCGGTTACGTTACACAAGAAAGAAACAAAAACATTAAAGGTGCCCTGCCACACGTATTTCATTACTTTTGTGGTAATGTCTGAAGTTTACCATGGACTCTAACATTTTTGTGGAAAAAAATGGCTTGGTTACCTTGTTTCAAGCCATTCTAGTGTGGTATAGAAAGCCTGCAGGAAGACTCAGCTCGATTTGCGCCAGTTCTCATTAATATCCAATGAGCTATATCTTGCTTGGCTCCGATTGGCTAACCGCTAGGATATGAGCGCATGACTATTCATTCACCCAGCGCAACAAGTAGTCTAGGATAGAGGAACTTTGTTTACAATCACCTGGAATTGCGGCAGAATGGCTTCTAAAGGGTTTATTGATGTTCAGCCATCCTTGCTGTATAGGAAACTCGCTGAGCTACACGAATCTATGGTCTCAAGTGGGAGAGCTCATGAATAGTAATGAGCTCCATCATTTCTACGTCACTCTGAGCAGCTTTTCTAACTCACCTGATTTCTCTGCTTATTTCTTTTCAGTGGCTAGAACAGACCAGGGAGGTAGCAGCTCATTTTCACATTCCCAACACAACACAAACACATATGGACCTAACACGTATCAAAAAATACAAGTAAAAACGGTTTAGTGTGGAAGGGCACCTTTAATAGGTGCATTTCACCTCTGGATTGTGTAGACAATAACATAACATTTGATGAATATTAGAGATGTAGCCTTTATACCGTTTGGTGAAGTCTTTAAAGCAGAGTCTCAGCTTGTTGTGGTGTCTGTAGAGTTTTGGATCACTTGGAATTTCAGACAGGAAGACTTGAGCGACTTCAAGTGGACCCTGGGGAAAATATAAATAAAGTCAGTACATTATAGATCTTACGTTATGTGGGATGCTTGACTTGATACCAAAATTAGTTAACGATAAAGGGGATTATTTTCCAACAATAAAATGTTGTTAAATTCTTCTTATGCCACAGCATGATGTTTGACATGATGCCACCTTGTCTGCCATGCTGGGTATTTTTTTTTATTTCCAATTGTGCACATGAGTGAAGTGTAATCTACAGTGTTCAAGCAATCTTTCACCACACGTTCAAAAGTCCAGAGCTAGATCTGCTTCAATAAACCTAACCCCCAATCCCTAACCTAGACAACGCCGTACAAAACAAAACACCACGTGAGTTTCCTCTACCCCTGGACCTTTGGGTCAGCTCCAACCTGGCGCTAGTTCAGGTCAAACTTGACCGCATGGACTTTGTACTCTGCAGTGATTGGCACTTGCACTGTAGTATTTGTAATCATCATCTTTTACAGTGTTATGATTAATGGAGGATAAAGTTTATATAGAGTCATAATACAGATTATGTAGAGCTTAGTTAACAAAAACAGTTTTAACTGGATGATACCATGCTGATCTGAGTGTAGATCATCACCTGGTTGACTGTGGTACCCACAGACCCCTGCAGCACCATCTGTAACATCTTGGCATCAGCTGGATCCTGGTGAGTGGCGAAGGCCAGTTCCTGCGTCTTCTTCTGCATGTCCTCAATGGCCACCTCAATAGGCATGGAGATGATCTGAGCACAACGGGGATAAAAAGAAACGAGACACGAGCCTCTGGGTGACAGGGTTCGACAGGGCAAACATCCTCGGTCGCACAATCACTATTGGACAAAAAGTTGGATCGCTAAGCCGTGAGAACTAAATCCACTTCTTGCTCTTTCACGGCTTTTCGAACAGCTAAAATAGCAGAGCTGTACTCGGGTCCTACCTCCTCCTTGTGAATGATGTTGATGCGGGTTTTGATGTAGGGAAAGGCATGGCTGGTGGTGAGAATGGTCTTGCGCTTGTACTGCTCGTGCAGGTCTCCGTGTGCGCGGCCATCTAACGTAAACGGCGTGCAGTAAACGAAACGGCGCAAGTTGTAGTTCTTGTCGAAATACGTGATGCGGTCCTTCATCTCGTATGTGTCGAAGTACGGCTCCACATAAGTGATCTGAATGAATGCCTGTAACGTCCGCAATTTGGTTTGAGTATGTAAATATACTGTACAGTGCAGTCTGGAATTATTGATAACCTTCACAAAATTGTGTATGCGATAAATAAAACACAAAATGTTGCAACAAAAATGAATTCTAATTAGAAACGGGTTTTTAAATAATAATAATAATAATAATAATAATAACTACTCATGAGAAATATATGTACCAAAAATATTGATAATTAATTTGCCCATTTTTAATAAAGATAAAGGATATTATATACACCATATTATATAAATGCACATGCACACACACACACAAGCATATGGTTAAAATGCAAAAGTCTCTGGCTGAAAACATTTTGAACTTTTAACAATTGTATAAATTCCACAACAGTAAATGGTTTAAAGAGGCAAAAGTCAAGGCTCTGTGTAATGGATGAAATCTAGCCGTGTTGTAGCACACTTACGTAAATGTTATCAGGAGAGGGATACACACAAGCTTTAGGGATATGCAAACTCCTGCACTCGACTGTAGAATAACACCACCGTTTCCTCATAAAGCTGATGATACACAACACACACGTACCTTATTTGGATCCAGTTTACATTTGTCCACTGGATTCGAGTCCTTAATGACTTCTACTTGATCCTCCCCAAATCTCTCCCCGTAGAAACCCTAAACATGACAACAAAGTCTAATGAAACTTCAGTGGAACACAGGGCCACTGAAAACCTTTTTAAATAGTGACCTCAATGAAAAGATTCTGGGCGTTTAGGAACAACTGTCTTTAGATTTGAATGAAAAATAAGTGCACAGTCCTGACAATGATAGCTAGCTTTCTTATTTAGACATTAAAATTGATTTTAGGTGTTAGACATCAAAAAGGAAAAACAGAACATGGGATGTTTTAACGTTTAACGATGTTTCTAAGACTCATAGTGTGTAAGGAGGTCCACGAGTGCAGAATACAATGACAGGACTGAGCTTGTACTGTATCCTGTGTACCCTGTGTCCTGTAAATAGTTCCTAGCAAATGTCTGGGTTTGTCAAGTTACTCTGGCTAAAGTTTTACACCAAATGCATAACAGACTTCACACAACTGGATGCATGGAACATTCATTAGCATTCTTTCTATACTAAGGTTATATTGAGTGAATCCTGAGACATCTAGAGATCTACCAGCTCCAGACAGACTCTGCGATACTAAAGAGGAGATGTGAACTCCATGTGATCTTTTGCATTAATACAACATTTGTTTGACTGTATTTTTAACATAATCACACCCTCCAGTGTCACCCATATGAGGACGGGTTCCCCTTTGAGTCTGGTTCCGCTCAAGGTTTCTTCCTTTACCGTCTATAGCCCTAAGCCCTATTCGGACGGGATTAGTTTTACGTGGGGACGTGGAGTAATACAATTTTACCTCAGGACGTCTGTAATATTAATTGGCCAATTCGCACAGGACAAGACATCTCAGTAAAACTAGCAGAAGTGGGAGGGGTAACTCGCTTTACGCACCACAGTAACCTCCTTGTCGTTATGAGCGTACGACGTTGCTTCCTGTTTCAAGCGCCTCCATGCTTGCAAAACGCGCCAAATTTTAGTATAGAAATGACGGAATTTTACCGTACATATTTACAGCGGGTAGATCCGGACGGGATTAGTATTACCTGATGTAATTTTTCCGGACCTTTTTACAGAAGGTAAAAGTCGCCGTAATCTTTACTGACATTGTCCGTAATGATTACCGAGATGGCACATTTGGACGGGACTAAAATCACCGAGAAGCTCTGGTAATTATTACTTTACCCCCACGTCCCCACGTACAACTAATCCTTAAAGGAGTTTTTCCTCTTGCTCATTGGGGATAAATACATACACATTGTGAACTAAATCTATCTAATCTTGAATTTTGTATTCTGTTAATCTTTATATTATTCTTTATATTAACCTTTTGTCCTATGTTTATGTTCTGTAAAGCTGCTTTGTGACGATGTCGATTGTAAAAAGCGCTATACAAATAAAACTTGAATTGAATGTATTCTAAATATTGTATACAAACAATACTATATACTGTACAATCACAAATATTACTGAATATTCCATAAATCAATTTTATATAAAGAGATCTATATTATAAACAATGGCAGGTTAAATATTTCCCCTTCCATGTACATCTCTGGCAACTGCAGCTGAGGTCTAAACCCGGACATTGTGGACCAATGGAACTCGAGCAGTCACACACCCACAAAAAAGAGAACCGAGTAGCTTCCAGTGATGCTGTACCTCTAGCCGGTGAGAGATTTCAGCTAGCTTGGTAATGGCGGGCTCTTTGTACACAAACTCCTGCTCGTCCAAGTCACCAAATTTCGACCCGTAAAATCCGACTCTGAAGTAAGTACCAAACATGCGCTTTCCGTCCTGCAAGAAATTCAGCAAACACAACATGAGCTGTGCACAAATCTATCTATATTCTTACATTAAGCATGTCTATCGAACTAAACGGTCATATTTCTATGAGAAAAGCTGAACTCTAGTAACCCCTGGGCCAGGGGCAGTGTAAAGTGAACTTAATTGAGGGAGGGAAAGTTCATGTTGACTTGGCACCAAGTTATCATCCCTGGTAAACATGCAAGATAAACCGCTGTCTGGTAAATGAATCATTTAAAATGTTTACAGACAGTTCATTAGAATAACTGAATGCAATGTGGAGCAGAAACATATGCACACGGTGAAGCTTCCGCAACTCATTCAGTACAGTATAGACCTGTATACTGTATCAGGCAGAAGGAAGGAGAAAAGTTAGAATGAATAAAATTCAGCTCTCTGATGGTTCAGCTGTTAGTCCCTCTACAGACATGCTTTACTCAGTCTATGGGGCTTTTTACACCTGGTCACTTCATGTGTTTTCTGTGATCAGATAGCTATCCGATGGTAAAAAGACCATGGCTAAATGTCCTCCGAAACGTTTGAGACGGATATAAATCCGATGGTTCAAACCACTTCGGGAGGAGGTCTGGGACGCATTTCAGATGAAACTGGACAGGTGTAAATGCATGTGGTTGTTCAAGCCACATACGTCAGCGCTAAACTCCTCAAGTGATTACAAGTGACTCACAAGTCGTGCCAGAAACAGAAATGAGGTAAAATATATTAGCATTTTGGGCGGGAGTAGAGAGATCAGATTGATATCCGATTCGCCAAGACGCATTTATGTGGCCTAATGTAAATGGAACAGTTTTAACAAATCAGATAGCTATCGGATCAGAGAAAACACATGAAGTGACCAGGTGTAAAAAGGCCCTAAAAGTGAAATACTCATAAGTTACAGGATTCAGAACTGTCTGTTTGACTAACACACACTAACCAAACCTAATTGTGCACGTAAAAGGTATTGACTATTGATGTTTGGGGCTGGTTTACATTGAGAAATATCATGCACCTAAACATAAAAACACAAAAAAAATTAAGCATCTGATATTAAAATGTTAAAGTATAACAATATGTATATGAAGAAAAAAAATTAGATTTGACATTGCTGTACAAAAAGAGAGGTGATGGATGGTTGTTTGTTTAAGCCAACTGCAGTTACTGAATGTTATGTAACGTGTCGGTTAAAATCACTAACTACCCAACAAGCTTCACAGCACATTTAAGTGCTTTATTAAAATACGAATAGCAATGCAGTAACGGTAAATACAAAAGCTTTATGGACATGAAGATCTTAATTAAGTTACTTATCTCACCACCAGCTGCCTAAAGCAACTCGATTACAGTCTAAACACTGAAATGCTCCTATTTCATCTAGAAATTTACTTATTAAAAAAAAAACACCTGAAGTTTTATAAAGCTGATACATACAGAGTAGGTAATGAGCACCGGTACAAGGAAGGAGACAGACAGGAGTCAAACAGTTAGGAGTCCAGGCTGTATTTAGAACATCCGTGTAATATATACAGTTCATGTGAATGGGGGGGCGGGGGAGAGGAGAGAGGAAGGGGAGAGAGAGAGAAATGAGAGGAGAGAGAAAGAGGAGAGAGGAAGGAGAGAGAGAGGAAGGAGAGAGAGAGAGAGAGAGGAGAGAGAAAGTGGAGAGAGGAGGGAGAGAGAGAGGAAAGAAGAGAGAGAGAGAGAGAGAGAGAGAGAGAGAGAGAGAGAGAGAGAGAGAGAGAGAGAGAGAGAGAGAAAGAGGAGAGAGTAAGGAGAAGAGAGAGAAAATGAGAGAGAGGAGAGTGAAAGAGGGGAGAGAGAGAGAAAAAAAACAATGAGAGAGAGGAGAGAGAGAGAGAGAGAGAGAGAGAGGATAGAAATGAGAGGAGAGAGAAAGAGGAGAGAGGAAGGAGAAGAGAGAAAAACCAATGAGAGAGAGGAGAGTGAGAGAGAGAAAAAAACAATGAGAGAGAGGAGAGAGAGAGAGAGAGAAATCAATGAGAGAGAGGAGAGAGAGAGAGAGAGAAAGAAAGAGGAGAGAGGAAGGAGAAGAGAGAAAAAACAATGAGAGAGGAGAGTGAGAGAGAGAGAGAAGAGAGAGAGAGAAAACAATGAGAGAGAGGAGAGAGAGAGAGAGGAGAGAGAGAGAAGATAGAAATGAGAGGAGAGAGAAAGAGGAGAGAGGAAGGAGAGAGAGAGGAAAGAGAAGAGAGAGGAGAGAGAGAGAGAAGACAGAAATGAGCGGAGAGAGATCAAGTGTAGGAAGTGATGCTGGAGAGGACGGACACAGAGAAACAAGGCAGTGGAGCAGCATGCTTAGGAGTTACAGATTTGCAGTGAAGAACAAATCAATAAATATATTTCACCAAAATCTATGTGGAAATGTCTCTGATATACACTTGAATGAGCAAGGAGCCAAACACATTGGTGAAAAAAAACAGTATTTTGCAAAAGAGAGCCTTACTGAACTTCTGTCAATCACATATCTCCAGTGTTGTAATATCACACGTCATAAATTCATTCTGCTTAAAAAGATCAGGCAATAAAAATATGAAACGTCAGCTATCTATTTCCTCGGCTGATCGCCTCACTATTAAAGCAATAGAAATAAAGCCTCAAACCAGGAACTTACCACAAGACATTATAATTAAAGTGGGAAGAGGAGGGATCGGCAACCGGGGAAGGGGATAAAAAAAAAAAAAAAAGGAGAGAACAGAACATATTTTAATCAGGGAACCATCAACTTCTTGGAAAGGCAAAAAAAATAAAAATAAATAAATAAGCAAATAAGCAAATAAATAAATAAGCATAACATTAACTAATAACGGATACTTAAAAAAATTCGAAAACACAAAATATCTCAAAAACAGGACACATGCATGATGAAGGATGGAGAGAGAGGGATTGAGGAACAAAGCAAGCAGGAAAGACTGGGTGAGTATGGGACGGGATTCAGGAACAGTCCAAAATCCTGATAAATGAGGAAACAGTATCGTGCCAAACTGTCAAGAGGTCATGCAGAGAACCATGGGTCTGATGTGTTAACATAGCAACTCACACAAATACTCAGGGGTCGATTTAGTTCTAAAATAAATGACGATCGGTGAAAAATCCAATTCTTCCACAGAATGAAAAGAAAATTAAAAAAAAAATTTTTTTTTTCATTGACACTGTTCCTAAATTTAGTGTTGCATAACCAGGTAATAAATCGAACCCTGTGCTTTAGGATGACTGTCATGAAATCAAACTGACGCCAGCGCTAATGGAAGACAGAAAGAATGAGGGAGAAAGGTGAGACATGTGAAGTGACGCATTCATTGTCAGCTCGTCGTTAGTGTCGCACACTGGCTCCCATGCATATGGCCTGCTGAAACAAGCAATGTTAACACTGCTTCTGTTCAGAAAAAATACAGGAGTAAGAGAGAAAAAAAGACAGAATGCATGGCGTGCTTGCACGCCACAGACGGAGATGGAAGGATGGACTAAACAAAGAGTACGAACAAAACAGCACGTCAATAAAAAGGTTAATGGATCGATTTCACAGCAGAGAGAGCCAGGATCAATGCCCACCGCTTGCACATGTGGGTCAAGCATTAAGCATGAGGTTTACCACCTACCTCCCAGCCAGTGCTCTGTGTGACAGAAAGAATATAGGACAAATCAACACACACACAGGTCACAGTCACACCCTCTATAAGCTCAGCAGGATTCCCTCACCACTACGGGAAGCCATTATTCTTTCCCCACAACATTACATGCAGTATTCAGGGGTGGACAAATCACTAGCCTGGGTTCCAATGACAAGTGGATTTTGGATCCCTTCTCTTAGTATTTTTTTTAATGACCAGAAAGAAAATACATCCTACAGCCTAATGTCTTTTGCAAGACCAAAGTTTTCATGATTTGCATCAGGCTTGTGTGATAACATCTGAATAATCTCTACACCATTTGAGCAGTGACACAACTGCAGTGATGTTGACTATAGGACCTGACCTCACTTTCTAATAAGAATACGCTCACTGTTCACTTTATTAGAAAACATCTGTACACACCGACTTTAACTGTTGCACGGTCGTTAATGTCAGATGGGCTATTTTTAATATTTCAGAAAAACTGCCAATCTTCTGGGAATTTTACAGAGTGTGATAGTGTGGAAACTCTTTGTTGATAAGAGGTCAGAAAAAATTACTTCAAGCTGCCAGGAAACATGTAGCAACAAATACAATTACTTTCTACAACTGTGGTGACAAGAAAAAGCATCTCAGCACGCACAAAACATCTAATCTAGAAGCAGAAGACGACCACGTTGGGTTTTATTCCTGTCAGATAAGAATACAGGAATCTGAGGCTATCACTGACAGACTTTTTTTTTGTCCAGATTGGTTTACATAGTCATGGGTCTGTACAGATGTATTTCATGTTAGTCACCATATTTTCTGGAATAATCAAATTGGTTTCTGGGCAACCAAAACAAATTGATCTGGAGTTTCCATTTGCAGAGTGGGTTAGCTAATACATGTATCATTTGTCCACCCCTGCTACAGTACACTTCTTTTATTAACCCCATAAGTGATGCTGTACGGCATGCAGGGCCTAACAGATTTCCCGTCTTCTCGTGGGAAACTGTGATTTTGTCCCAACACATGTAAAGCCACTTGCATAGTCACTCAGAGGTTGACACTGAACGTGGTAACACCCGCTGTGTGCACACTGGTGGAACAGACAGGCATATAAACCTGCATTTACAGTACATGTTCATGCATGAATAAATCTCTGCCCTGCTTAAACAGTGTACAATAAGTATGCTATTCCTCTAGACACTTAAACACTCTATACTGTGCTAATATAAAAATATTTTTGTGAGCTGTACCTTGCAAGACAGGACACACAGATAACACGATAGAAAGACTGCACTACTACACTGACACTGTTTATAAATATCATCAAAACATCTCACAAACAAGTCAAAGACCTGTTGTATTTAACTGAAAAGATCAGCGAGTACAATGACCTGACTTCTAGAGGGGAGGTTCACGCTGCTACCAGACAGTGAGAGCATTTACCTGGTGCACTATTTTCCCAAAGGCCTCTTGTAGTTTACCATGAATGGTAGCCAGCTTCTTGGCATCCCTGTTCGCTTCATGGATGGGGATGAGCACCTTGTAAACCTCGTTCACTGCCTCGTACATGCCAGCCTGCAGACAGACAGAGAGAATACAAGGTCACTGAACTAACTGATATCCAGTACAGATTTCACACAACCTAGAATACACAGGATAAAGAATACTGTGTGCTAGGGTCAGTTAGTAAGTAAAAAAAATTCCTAGACAGCATCCTGATCTTTGTCAGTGTACTGTATCATTTAACAACCAGCACCATTTTCATCTCAACAGTCTTGTATTTATTTGTCTTGTTTGTACCACGGAATGACCTTATTCTCATAGGACATAGAATGAAAGTACGAACGCAGGCTGCGGGTTCACTTTGTGATGTGCACGTCCTCACCATTGAGAAGGAGGCAGCAGCCTGTTCCAACAGCCCCACCAGCCCAGCCTCTGTGAAGTATTTTCCCGAGCAGATGCCCTCCTCATCCGGAGACACGACATCGTCAGATACAGCAGACTCCTCCAGTACGTTGGACGAGATATTCTGCCGCAGAACAGAGGGAACAGCACTGATAAAGAATTTGAGAACACTGGCATGCAGAAAAACCTCTCGGGTTAGATGAAGTACCTGGAAGGTGACACAGCCAACAGGTAGGTATTTGCGATCCTCCAGCATACTGAGATATTCAGCTACCAAGGCAGCGCTGTGGACCAGACACTGAGCTGCCTCTGCATGGTTAGTCCTCTCCGAGTGCTTCCCTGCCATGTTCTGTAGCCAGGTCAGCCTTAAATCAGGGGATGTCTGATACCCCTTAGCAATTCTGTTAGACAGTTTTTCTCTCGATTATTAAAAGAACGTTGTTATTTGCAGATATTTCAAACTGCACGACAAAGTAAAACCTCCCAGAATTTACAGCTTCTCCAGAGAACTGAACAAATAAAGCCAGTTACCCCTACCTGTACATCAGATCAATAAGCATCTCTGGATCCTCTTGATGTTCTTTCATCTTTACCGTGTCTGACAAAATCATATGCAGGTTAAACACCAGGTCCTGAACCTAAAACGCACAACAGCATATTATTGCATGAGACAATTTTCATTAATATCAGGTGACATGATTACTTCTCTAGTTCCATCATAAAGGTTATGAACGAAAAAAGTGTGGAGTGAAATCAGAAGAATGTACGTGTTATAAGATTTACGGCAAACTTACAGAATAGCTCTAAATTCTCAATGAATACATCCTGATCCACTAGGTCACAGATTAAAAATACATCAGTCTAAAAACTGCATTTTTTGCTATATTTCCTCCACAACAGTCAGTGTCTTAAGGCATGCCTTCCTTGCACCCTAGGAGATGTTGGGATCAGTTGAGCAGGCTAGAAAATCGTTGCAGGAATATTCATGGTGCAGGGTCTGATATGAGTCTTAAGGTAAGTGGGTGCTGGTCCACGGTTTGCTTTATAGGCAAGCATTAGTGTTTTTATATCTGATGGGGTAGCTACAGGAAACCGGTGGATGGAGTGTAGTAGTGGGGTGGGGGTGGGAGAACTTAGTCTGAAGGGTGAAAACAAGTCATGCAGCTTGTTCTAATACTACAACAAAAGTACAAAGAGGTGTTTTTGTAAGAATCTATTCTTACATTATACACTACATTTACATTTATGTAAATCTACATTTAGCAGATGCCCTTATCCAGAGCAATTTATTTATTCAGCTGAACAATTGAGGGTTAAAGGTCTTGCTCACATGCTCAGGAGTGGCAGCTTGGTGGCTTGGGGAATCGAACTCACAACCTTCCGATCAGTGTCCAACACTTTAACCACCGAGCTTCCACTTTCAAATACTTTTCTGTCTACAAGCTAGAATCTCAAAGCAAGAATCTCCAGAATCTTAAAGTGTTTTTTTTCCATGGGAAATCACACACCAACACATTTTGTTCATTGATGTCCAACAAAGAAAAATGTTTGAACACCATTTGCAGATGTTTGCAAACTTACTAGTACAAAGTACTACTATCTCTAGCAAAAGCTTTAAAGTTTGGCTTTTGACGATAGTTTAGAACGGACCTGGTCAGGGAATGTGGTCTCTCGGAGCTCAAGGTCCTCCTCAGCGTAGGTCAGGATGGTTTTGAGTGAACGTCTCAGAAACTCCTCGTTGAAGTTTTGAGATGTGCCCACCAGAGACGATAGAGACATGGTCACTTGCATCTTCACTCTGGCAAAGTTCTGCAGGACATAAAAATTCACATCATTTAGTCAAGTTCAATACATTTCTTAAGTTAGAATAATGAATGAAATAAACTGCTGAACTCACGTTTCCAATCTCAAAGTTCTGTCTCATTAGCAGGTAAAGCGAGGCGCTGGCGTGTGACCTAATAGTGCCGATGCTACTGCTGCAGCTCCTCAGAAGACGCAGACACAGATCAGCACACTGCTCCGTCTCCTCCTCAAACAGCAGCTCTGGGAACTAAAAACCCACCAGAGAAATATCAGCATAAACAACGGTGCTTATGCCATCATACGCATTGTATCACTAGACCTGAACTCACCTTTGACACCAGAGCCCTCTGTGTCGCAAAGCAGTGCTGAAGATAGAGGGCGCTCTGGTTGCACGCCATACTGTGAAGCAGGACTTTGAGGACGCCTCCGAGAATGCTCTCCTTCGACTCGGTCACAGATACAGTCTATTCAGAAGGTAAGCGTTACTTTTATAGATTACAGCCCAATAAATTAAGAGCCTAAATTTAGTTTTCTGTGCTTTAAATACCTGCACTATAACTTCCAGAGTATCAAGAATGATAAGGTTGGCCTCGGTTGCCAGATTGCCATCTATTAGTGCCTCATGTTCCAGCTCTGCCCTGGTTCTGCAAAAGACAGATAACACATTTAAGAATTAGTTTATTCTGTATGTGGAAAAAAAAAAAAGGAAAGGACCCCTTGATTGCTATATCATCTTGCACGAGCATTCAAGGACATAGACGAAGTTTCACTCTGTATACAGGTCCAACGACACTATAGACATTCTGACATAATACAGGCACAAAAGCCTGCTCAGGCATCTTTCATTGTAGTTGGTGTACAATGGGCCTAAAGGGAAGGAGTGGTTTGTAAGGACTTGTATGGATTTATCTATGATTACACACCTAACATCTAATAAGGCATCCTGGCTCCTCCTACTGCATGGAAGGCTTTCTTTAAACCTGCACAGCACACCGCTCATTCAAAACAAGCCACACACAAACCAACAGCATAAAGGTTGCAACACAGCGAGGGCAGAGCCAGCACCCAACCAAGCACCCCAGCACAGGAGGCATCCATATAAAGCAAACAGATTGACCATGGTTACAGGAGTAGGGTAGGGTTTGCAGGGGGGAAAAATCAATAGGCTAATACTCTGCACATGTGAAAGCTGGACTTGGATTCCAGCAATTCACACTGGGTTTAATAAAGAAACCAGGGTTAGTGATGCAACTAGACTACAGCTAGTTTAACGCATGGGAACATGTTAAGAGAAGAGGAAAGTAATGCAGTGTTACTGTTGCCACCCTGAAGGTCATACTTTTCCAATAAGTGTTTCATTCCCTTTATACCACAGCAATTTGCCAAGAACAACATTTTATTTATTAATGAAAGGAACAGCACACTTGTGTGCAGTTATAAACTCTTGTTCCCTCATTATCCTCTTTTTCATTCTTGAAGTAATCTAGATTAAAAAAAAAATTCAGCTTGTTAACATATAAAACCTGATGTTCCTTTACCTCAGACTGTTACGTAGCACTGACAACACATTCCTTAATTGATTTATGTAGAGTATCTGCAATAATTGTGTAGGTGTTAATAAACACTGTGTGGAACAAGCACATTATTAAAAACATATACGTCACCTATCAGCTTTCACTAGTCAGAGCTGCTTTTTTTTTGGGGGGGGGGGGGGGCGGTTGTGGCCTAATGGTCAGAGAGTTTGACTCCTAACCCTAAGGTTGTGGGTTCGAGTCTCGGGCCGGCAATACCACGACTGAGGTGACCTTGAGCAAGGCACCAAATCCCCCCAACTGCTCCCAGGGTGCCGCAGCATACAGTAAATGGCTGCCCACTGTTCCGGGTGTGTGTGTTCACTTTGGATGGGTTAAATGCAGAAAATAAATTCTGAGTATGGGTCACTGTACTTAGCCGTATGTCACGTCACTTTATTACAGAAAATGAATTAACTATTTCTGGCCAATCAGGATCGGGAATTCAACACCACCATGGTATAAATTATGATCAATTCTTTTGTTTGTAATTAGTGTTTTTGTTTTTTTATAACTGTAATGATTTGCACTAACCAGCCATAACATTACAACCACTGAGAGATTTCTCTCTTTAGATCGCTCTGATCAAGCGTCTGTGGAATGTTCTGGACAAACAAGTCCAATCCCTGGAGGCCAGACCTCATAACATACAGCACTTATATGATCTGATAATGTCTTCCTGCCAGATACCACAGGACGCCATCAGAGGTCTTGTGGAGATGATGCCTCAATGGGCCAAAGCTATTTTGGCAGATGGTATCAATGTTAGCATATAATCATTCTATCCAGTGTCACTCAGAAGAGGACACCTTCAACTTCATATCTGCTTCCTCAAAGTTTTCCCCTCATCTAGAGTCAGTGTCTGGTTTGCTCATTAGGGATCAAGATCTTGACCTTGGGTTTTGTAAAGCTTTAATTTTTTTTGGAAGAAATCCCTAGTCAAAACCACTATACAAATAAAATGAAGGAGAGTCAGCTCTCACCAGCCAATGAAGTATGTTTCTACTACAGTATATTTCCTGATTTCAACAATCTTCTACATTCACAGCTTCAGATTTTGTACTCTGTAACAGTGGCTGTAATCTAATGATGGATTAGAAGCACAAATTTACTGAAATTCAGTTCTTGAACTCAAACATTGGGATCATCTCTAATGTGGAAAAAATGACAATCACAACACACAAGCAGCCACCTTTCACCTTTCCAAGCACACACCAGTTACAAATACACAGCAGTCCAGCTACAGCATGAGACAAGAAGAGCAAGGGGCAGGGAGAGAGGAGGGTGGTCCTTATACTCGAGGGGGTTAGCAGAGGGAGGTTGTTTAGATCACACTTCAGTTGTACAATACCTGACTGATCTGTGGCTCCTAGACACACAGTACAGGAAAGAACAAGGTCAAATGGAGGGGTTATTCCACAAAAAAAAAAGTTAAGGGAGTACAACGTGTAATAGACACAAGTGGACCACGATTATAAAATAATAAATAACTGCAGTAAATAAGGGTAAAGAAGAAGTACATGGTTCAGCACTCTGACACAAGTAATACAAATGTTTACTTATTATGACGAGTATGATGTGAAGGAAAAGTAATCAGTGCCAGAGTTGATTAACTTTACGATTAGTTACTATTCATTCATTCATGTCAGCAAAACTGACAAATGATTAGAACTTTTATTTACTAAAAAACAAAATTTGATTCATTTCTAGTTATATTTGATATCATTTGATAGCTACAGGTAGTCATCCTCTTATTTTTTTAATAAAAGAAAATAATAAATGACTATGAGGCCATCCTTAAAAATATTTTGGTTTGCAGTAACAGTAAAAAAAAAAAAAAACATATTAGTTGTTTGAAGAATAAAAAAAAACAAAAACGTCGGTCTTAACACAAACTTAAAGCAAAAAAAAAAATTAAAAATTGAGTCAGTCCTAAATTAACAGGGTCGGTCGGGTTACGGCAAACAAGAATATTTTTAAGGATGGCCTAATATATATATATATATATATATATATATATATATATATATATATATATATATATATATATATATATATATATATATTCCAAGATTAATTAATTTATAGATGGATCATGTTTTATTTATAATAATTTTATAATAATATCAAAGTTCAAAAAATAGTCTGGAGACTCATAATTTTATCTGACTTATCTGCCCTTAAATTTGTCTTCATACCTTCTGACCAATCAAATTCCAGAATTCAGCAGTGATGTGGAATAATACGTTTGAGTCAAGATGAATTTAATCTAATATTTGTTAAATTCGATCTGATTTGATTTTTTGGGTTGTATTGTGTGTATAGAATGTGACTAAACATGGGATGGAAAGTAAAATGAGCAAAAGGAACAAAGCTTTGAGCCTTCATACTTGTCCATCTTTTCGCTGTTCTGGCGCCAGTGTGTCATGTCTTTCCTCCAACGCAGGTTCTCTTGACTACCAAACGCACTGCCTGATGGACTTCGTTCTGAAAGAAACAATTTAATATAAACTCTGTGTCTGCCGAATTACTACATAAATACAACTGTAACGAATGAGAACAAACGATGCAGCTGCCTAGTGATTGTGCATCAGGCACTTAATGTGACATTATAATTATTATAGATTTTTTTGGTTTCATAAAGATGATGAATTAAGATGAGAACGATTGTAATCCCTATTCCTACGAGGTTCAGAGATCCAAAAAAAGCAAACAAGAGCATAGGATGTTTTAGGCATCTGGTTATTTCTATTACTCAATGCTGAAATAAATAAATGAAAAATTTCAATGCTCTTGTTTTTTTACAGGGAGTTAGAATAGATGATTCTATATTCTATCTATATCTGATTGGATATTACCTAATCAGACCTCTTGATAATGCATTCATTTCAACCAACTCTGTTTGCAATTACATCGACTCCTTATTCAATATTTTCCTAACTCTGGTGTGATGAGAAACATCCAGCACGAACCTAACTGTCCTCTGCTGCGTCGCACCATTTCCTGCCTGGCTCCGATACTGCCCAGGATGGCTTCCTCCAGCTTGGCCTTCATGTCTTTAGACTTCTTAAAGGTTAAACTGTTCATGCGCTCAAACGCTTTCTTTCCCTGCATGAATAAAAAATGGGCCTTTTTGATGAGATGGATAAACAGGAAAAAAACATGGTTAATTTCATTTACTCGTTACGAGTATTAAAATAATGCACATTTACAACCCGACTTCATTTCTGACTGAATAAAACATGCTGTTGCAGCAATTTCCAGATTTAGTGATATGAAACCTCACCTTGTACTCAAAGCAGGAGACACAGAGGTAGAGCATGTCCAGCAGGCGGTTGAGCTGAGACACAGACAGGTCAGTGAACCACTTCTGTAGCACCAGCTCGTCTGCGTTCTTCAGCACCCACAGCAGACAGATGAGCAGACTGCGACTGGACTCGGGAGAGAAGGTACCATGCTGACGGGTGGCCTGGGTGATAAGAGACAGAGAGTGATGCAGGATGCTGAAAACCATCAAAGTTGATGGTCTGCCTTTTTTCTTTTCTAAATATAGTGACTGAAATTTAATTAATTATTTAATTATGTATATTGGCCGTGTTAAAAAAAAAATAAAATAAATAACTGGTGATGACTGTATTTTGTCTGTAGTCTACTGTCTGGTTTTATAGTTATAGTAATTATAGTTATAGTAATTTTCTATAACAGCAGCTCTTCGAGGCAAGTCACTGGTGTGTATGAATGCATGTGTTGTAATAGGTCATCATTTCTATAGCCACAGCTACTTGACAGGGACTTATCTAGCAAACTCTGCACATAAACAAAAGTAGGTGTAATTGCTCAAATAGTAAAAAAAAAAAAAAAAAATTTACATTTTTTGAAGAAGTCTCCAGTATCAGCATTTGTAACAGAAGAAAACAACTATATACTATAAGCAAAATAAATGACATGATCCTTTAAAGTAATCGTCGGTAAATTACTAGTATAAGAGGAATGATGTGTGTGCTCTAAGTGTGGTGTGATTGAGATTGACAACACAATTCTAGAACCAAGCAGATATCAGATATTTATCTACCTGTGGGTTCAGCAGGAAACTACTTGGCCGTGACATCTGAGGAACAGAGGTGCCTGCTATTGCCATGGCTACGCTCTGACTGATCATGCTGTTGCCCTCAGCTTCCTGTTCGTCTACTCCAAGACGACCCCACTGGTTATGAGACTCTATAAGAGAAGAAGAGAGTAAAACCACATGACCAGATTCAGTACTCTGTAAACCGATGCACCATGTTCTACACATTCAGCTGTTTAATCCAGGTTGAGTAGCAGTGGCATGGAAATCGTGAAGCTTGAGTCATGTCAGATTAATCAGGTCATCTTGGATATCTGACAATACAACAGTCAATAAAAGGATTTTAAACGTACCTGTGAAGTCATGGAGCTGAGGCAAGGTCTCCATGACAATGCCAATGAGAGGTAGGTAGAGCATGGCAACCCTGGCTTTAACCTCAGGGTCAGCGTAGCGTGGGTCCGAGTCATGACTGGACAGTAGGTTGTGGACCACACTGATCACCTTCTTATGCAGGCCAAACATCCTTCAAGCAAAGTTGTCCATTTTAATATACAATAAATGTTATATTTTATAATGTAATTCGTTACAGTTTGTAACACTTTTCATTAACAGGAAATTTACAGAAATAATTAAGTTCTCATGATTTGCCTGCTGGATATAATCACTGATTTCCAAACACTTGTAAACAACACACGCTACAATAAACTCTTTTCATGCTGATAATATTTCCAAAAAGTGGTTTTAACACTGAACAAAAGCTACAGTATAGAAATTGAAAGCAGTGCCTCTCTGCCAAGAAAAAAGTATAGTATATACTCTTTTCTAATTTATGCCTCAAATACAAATATGCAAAGGAAAACAGCAGTTTTGCTTTTGAACAAGCACAATGTGAATCAACCAGCCTATGCGTGTGTTTGTGTGTGTATGTGAGTGTGTAGTTACAAGGCAACCGTTAAGCACTGAATTATATTATCCCCAAACCCACAATCCCTAAGATTCTATTAGGGCCAATCATAAGCAGAACAAAAAACCGGAACCTTTAGTACTAAACTGGTGATAAGTCATGTACAACATATTTACGCATATCAGACAAGACAGGATGTAAAGCACTGTGATGAAGTGAGGTGAGATGAGATGAGATGAAATGAGATGAGACGAGGCGAGACACACACCAGTGTACTGACCCATCAGCCTCTGGGTCCAGAATAACGGCAAGTTCAGTTAGAACCAAACCTGCCAGGTAGTGCTGTTCTCTAAAGGGTACCGACAATTCAAACATATTCGCAATCTTCTGGTCTTGCACGTGGGTGGAGAAGCCAGAGCTCTTGGAAGGGAAAAGAGAAAAAAGATGTAGCTGTTAAATTATTGTTGGCTGGTACATTAACCATGTCGTTCATATCTAGAAAAGTTGGGGGGAAAATAAGCTAAATAAAAAAAGATTTATTTCTCTGATCATTAGTTTGACCCAACTTTCAGATGGAATATTTGATGCCCCTTTTCCACCGAGGCAGTCTGAGTGCAGGTTCGAAGCCTAATTTAGAACCAGTTTTTTTCTTTTTCGACAGCCAAAGCACCGGCTCTGAACCAGGAAAAGTGGTTCTTAAGTAGCACCAAAACCTTGCTGGTCTAGACTTAAGAACCGCTTGCGTCAGGGGCTGTGGGCGGGGCTGGGGCGGGGCTACTGTTAGCACCTTTGATAATGTACCTTAAGTATACTAATGTTTAATACACTTTTAATTTAATGCAATAGGATCAATTATCAGCACACATGATAGTAGGTAGCTACATGCTAAGGCTAACTTTTTTCTGTGTTAATCATAAAATAATGTTATGTATTTTCTCGATTACAACCTCCGTTTATACAGATTACATGGAGCTGCACGTAGACGTTGGATTTGCCACGTTTGTATGCCAATGTAGGTTCACAAGGCCATGAGCATTAACAGTAAAGCAACATCCGCCATTGTTGATGTTGTGTTTGTGTTTGCCGCTGAATCTTCCTGTGGCTGCGTTACCTGTGAGGTGGCAGATGAGACGGAAGGAGAGGGCGAGGCTGGAGGAGTGAGCAGACTGCAAGGTAGGTTCAGCGTGACGTAGTGCTCATGGCTACACACGATCCTGAGGAAGTCAAGCCTCAGAGACTCTAGGGTGGGGTTCTGCAGAGCATATAACTTGCTGGACACCTGGTGGGAAAGGGAATAATAGTGAATTAATAGAAGATGCTACAAATTGTGAACTAGAACTACTAAACAGGAGGTTGTGACCTCAAAAGATTACACACACATTTCCATTTAAGCTCTAACCAGAATCAGTAACAGTTTAAAAAAAAAAGAAGTACCTGTTTCCAGTACGTCTTGATGAGGCAAAAGACGAAGCCCCTGTCCATGACAGACAGCAGGTCATTAAGGAAGAAGGCCAGACTTGTGTTGAGCCTCTCTACCAACTCCAGATCCTGGCACAGCAGAAACAGAAAGAAATGCTGTACAGTAAACATCCTGAAGAAGTCTACAACCCAAGACTTCATTTAGAACCATTCAGTATTTAACCTGAATGGCCTTTCAAACAGATAAAACATTGTTGTGCTCAGATTTTAGCAAAAACTATTATGTGAAGAATATAACACAATAGGATGTGTTGTTACAGGAACATAATCAGGGAGACCATGCAAACTGTGCACACAGGGTGGAGGCAAATATGCTAAAGAAAAAATACAGCAATAGCATATCCACTTACCTTTTGGAAGCGTGAGACGATGTCTCCTGCAATGGTGCTAACTAGAGCGGTGATATCGTCCATGAAGCGCTCAGGAAACCGGTTCTTCCTGGGAGACTCCAGACGGTCAGTGAAGTACAAATGGTGGATGATACTTTTAACCTGAAAGTGACAAAGCAACAGATTTAAATGACCCAAAAGGGACTCTACAACAGGCAAGTCAAGAACTTTGATCTCATGGAAATATAATTAAATAATCAACATAATGAAGACAGAGACCAAGAACATGTATGTAATCCATTGAAATTTCAAGCGTTTAAAAATAAACCTATCGAACAGCTTGATAACTATTTATTCTTATATTACTATATTCTAGTGTGTGTGTGTTGCTTGTGTCTGCACAAACACACACAAAAAAACACACACACAAAACCCCCACACACACAATATTAAGCTGATATCCTCCATAGAAGTCAATGTAAAAAGCTTGAAAATAAGCTTCTTCTTTTTTTTTTTTTTTGCACAGCCCTGTGTATATCAGTAATAACACAACCTTTTGGGCAACAGTAAGAATTACAAATTTTACCTCTTCCCAGCTGAGGGAACCATAAACAAGCAAGAGTGCATGGTTTATTCATGTCATGGCCATGCAACGAAAAAATGTGGTAAAAATAATGTCAGTCAACGGGGTTGTGAAAAGTAAATGAGGGAGAAATCGTTTTAAATCTGATGATGTACAAAAACTAACAATGCATAAAAGCCAAATATTTTATTATATATAAAATCTCCAAGACTGTGATAAAAGTTTAAAAAAAAAATCTAGTTACATTTAATATAAATAATTGTGCATTAGTACATAATTAGTGGTACTTAGTCATTAACTAAAGTAGTAATTAAAATGTAAAAACAGTTTTTTGTTACTACTTAGTAGTTTTGATTAGAACTGAGGTTTAACAGATTTATGCAAAAAATGTGAAAAAAAATTAATCTGATATATTTTTATATAAAATTAATTTAGTGGCTGTTTTCAGCCACAAACTAAACGTAAGAGTGTAAAATTTGAATACAAAAAATTATAGACCTGCTGAAAAATTTTAAATCGGCTTTCCAAAGTACATGGTATATACACAGAGAAAGATATAGGCAAAAAATTGGGAAACTATGTCCCCTAATGGACGAAAATGTCCCGAGGTGTCCAGAAGGGTTCGTTTCCACACTATGTTATTCATGAATTTGTATGTAAAAGATTCAATTCATTTATCATTCAATTAATGTGAAAATAAATTACTCTTAAGCAAGAGAATAATCTGTAAGAATCCATATAAAGCTTAAGTTAAAATAATAAAATGCAATAAAACTAATAATTATTAGTAACCATCATGGTTTTTATACAAAATCATGTGATCATTATTTTCCGCATTATGATCACCAATTATTATCATTCTTACCATGAGCTCAAAGAAGAACCAGGCCTGTTGAAGAGCTCCTTCTCTCACACTGCCACTGCTCACCACCCACTGCAGTGCCAGTTCCTCGTGAAAGAGCTAAAGAACACCAGCAGAGCATCAAAACAACATCAGCTACCAGCCGTGCACCATAAACATCACCTCAACTAATTAACACGCTACTTGGTTAGAACACTACTATAGGAAATGAAACAGGCCTTTGACATAATCCTTTTGGCTGCTGCAAAAAAGTGGATTAATTAAAAAACAAACAAACCAAAATAACAAACCAAAATTAAAAAACATACACATTCACACACTTGGTTTCACCAAACAGCAGGAGTGTTACATCATTCCATCACCATACAGCATTCACAAGGAGACACAAAATCAGCATCCCACAAGACCACAACCACCACAACAAACACCAATCAAGAGCCACAGACAAGACACTGGCGGAGGGGGCGGTCGAGGAAGCGGCTGTGGCTCCTCCCACCACTGTGTCGGGTCTCTACCTTTTTGGTCGGCAAGCGTCCTGTTAAAGTTTGCAAGAAACTGGTGCTCTCAGTGTGCGATGACATGCGATTGCCACTGCGCTCCATGGCCTATGGGTGGGGATGAATGGAAGGGTGACAACACATTAGTGTGAAGGACAGGAGAGTGTGGTGCTATCTGCTAGTCAGATAGACACAACTATACACACACGTACACACACACACGCACACACACACACGCACAAAGAGACAAAACAGAACCTGGTAAAGCAGACTAATTCTGTACGCTAACATACTGCAAAGTCTATAATAATAATATTAATAATAATGATAATAATAATAATAATCAATTAAAGTATTATTATTATCATCATTATTATTAATAATGATAATAATATTAGTAATATTGCTAATAATAATAATAATAACAATAATAATAATACACTGAAAGTAAAAAGAACAGTAAAATAATTACTACACCTTCTAGTAGTACTGTCTTACTAGTAAGACAGTACACTCAGATTTATACTGTGCAGTAAAGATAATCTAGCTTTATGTAATCATTCAATAAAAACTAAAAAAACAAAACAAACGGAAATATGAATAAACTATGAGTAACTAACTAAATTTCACAGGACAAAGTGAGTAAGTAACTAAATTTCACAGGACAAAAATCACAATCACATGATATATATATATATATATATATATATATATATATATATATATATATATATATATATATATATATATATATATATATAAAAAAGAGTATTTATCATTTCCTCACTTACACAGACATGGGCAGGCACGCACACGCACACACATACGCACACCCACACTTTACATGCAGCATCTCATGACATGCCGCAGTGAGAGAGAAAGTTGGATTAGTGCTTTTGTGGCCATGCAGTGCTCAAAGTGTGAGGAAGGCAATGTAGAGAGAGAAAATGGGAGTATTTAGCAGTGGAAAAAATGAAAGAAGAATAGAAAACATATGAATGAAGGGAACGGCAGGAAATGGATGAACCGCTCAACCACTTTGGGTTACAATCGATTAACGCAAATCCAAGAAACCCAATCGTGCTAATTATATCCGGCTACAGATTAAAGCCTGATTTATGCTTCCTTCTGAACAAGTTGGACGAAGCCTTCGAAGTGCTGTGAAAGCTCTGGGGGGAAAAAAACTCTCCAAAATTACGTCATACAAACTCTACAGCGACCCCATGTTACAAACCTTGACCTTGTATCTCTGACAATCTCTTTTTTTTATCTTGGCAGCGCAGCGCTGGGCAGCTGTCATCATCTTAGTAATAATGACTCATCTATTAGCTTCAGTTGATTTACCACATCATCACTTCATTTCTCAAGAATTCTGTTAGCGGACACCAAAATGTTGTAAATGTATTTAAAAGAGATTTATGATGTTTTATTCACACAGCTTGTACACTACGATCTGAAAAGAGAATAATTTTATTTCTGTAGATCACTAATCGATCATTAAAATAGATGAACCTACCCTGGATTGCTCTTCATTAGGGTTAATACGCTCTTCTCTTTCAGATACGCAGTGAAGCTGTTTCTTAAACCAGTCAGACTTCAGTAACAGATCTTCTGTTGTGGTTTTTGCAATCACACACATTTATGTAAAATTATTCAGCGTTTTGTCAGAAAATAACTAGAGGTATTGCGTCGAATAAAGCGGAGAGAGGTTTTTCTTAATTCCCACAGATTTTTTTTTATTATATTTATCCTCGCTGCTACTATTTAGCTAACTGAAATCAACAAAACAGAACTTATATAGATAAACGAAGCATGTGCCTCTTTACTCCGTTCAAATTCCAAGGGTCTATGGAGACAAAAACGTAACTTAAAGCACCACTAACAAAAAACATCCTTTTTTAAATTATAACCTGTTAATGTTTCACACCTCATTTATCCATGAGTCAAGGGAACAAACCTGGGAAAGTGGGCAGGTAGAGTAGAGTTGGAAAAACTGTAGTTGATTGGCTTCATGTGTCTCAGAGGAAGTAAGAGTTAACTTTCACCTTCTCTAGCTGTTATCTGTTGCATGATAGAGGAGATCTGGCTGGTGGGTGGCCAATCAGTTACGTTTTTTTTTTTTGCTCATCTGGTTGTTTGTAACCAAAGAATTTTATGTCATTAGGGATTTAATTGGCTTTAGGCCATCAAATTATTTCTAATGATTTAGGATGGGTTTTTAAATATGTTTGAGCAACATCATTATCTCAGTTGAAGCAACGGCAACAAAGACAACTGAGCTTTTTCCCCTATAATACCTGCTGTATAATATTCCACCAAATACCCTTTAACTATCCTGTAAGGTCATGAATGGTCATGGTATTGAGAAGTCTTCCTAAGGCTGCTCTCGGAAGCACTTCTGACGAAGCATAAACCAGGCATAACATACTGCTGGTTAGTTTTAAACTTGCTTAGGTTTAGACCGACGGAGGTCGATTTACATTTAAATTTCATTTCAAACTAAATCAGCCATCTTCCATGACATTCCTCATATTGTATGTTTGCAGGAAAAACTATTCAACAAGTCTTTCTTTATTAAGCTGATTAACTCATACTGACTAGTTGGAGTAGCCTGGTAAAAAGATTCTGAACCTCAAAAGCATTCACTCTTGGAAAGACTTTTTTTTTTTTTAGAGCTCCAGTTTGTATTTCTTGATGACCTGCTAAGATTAAATCCATCAAAACATACTGCTTGCTACATAAGTGTATGGCTCTCTGATAAGCAGCTCACAATAAGTTAAAGGCTTGTGAGGATCCGTACTTTTTCTACCAGGCTGCTGGTTGAGGGCTGTGCTGGATTTAATCTACAGATTTTTGTTGTAGGATGAGGACATAAAACCTTAAAAAAAAAATACATAAAAACAAATAAATAAATAAATAAATAAATAAATAAATAAATGGGGATGTTTTCGTGTATTGGAGAGGTATGTGAGGTGATTTATTTTTCTTTTTGTTTTAACGGGATTGGATTATTTTTTTTAATGACCTGCACAGTATCGGATGCCGAGCCAGGGCTGGTCCCCCAAGGGCCACTCTTGCAGCCCATGGTGTGCACCCAGGAGTTGGAGCGATCTAAGCCCTGCGAGCCAAAGGGGAGGGAAGCAAAGGTGTCACAGGCAGGAGCAAGCAAGCAAGGGAACAGTGACAGGTCAAAATTTACAGTTCAATGCCATGGGTAAATAAAAGGGATAAAAGTCACTCAGTTCAAATAAGTCATCAGCTCTTATAAGTCAGCACTTCAAACATCCGACACCGAGCTTTGTCAGAAAGTAGGTTAGATTAGAATGTCAGAGATTAAACAGGATTACAGATTTGGGTTTGGAAAGAAACAGGGTCAGATTCATACATTGCAAGTCAACAGTGCAGAAAAAAAAAGAAGTTAGATTGTTTTCTGTGGCTGTACGATCACAGTTTCCATTTAAAACAGTAAGCAAGCTGAATTTGGCTATTCTTGGCTAACTGGAAACATGTAACAGCATTGAGATAATACCATTTCATCACAGACAAACCTATGAGGATAAAAGTGGAGCATGCATAAGCAGTAACTGGACATCACACAACATGAGATGAGCATTTCTTGCCATTCCAAAGACTAATATTAAGGTTTCATGTAATAAAAACTTCATCTTATTTCCCTGATCACAGATAACCTAGATTTCTGCATGTAAAAGGGCTTTATGAATCACATTTATTCCTCACCACACATGACGTCTACAATTTCCTGGTTTCTTCCAGGTTAACGGTACAGCAGTTATACAGATAAGATGTTCCAGCTGACTGTTTGCCATACAAGTGAACTATAGTGTTGAACTGTGACTGCGATGATAAACGCTGCCAGTTTAGTCAGCACTTCAGGAATATCTACGGCATTCTGTAATGATACCGTGTGCAGTGATTCATCCTCGGCACAACAATCCTATATTAATAAACTCAGCTCCAGCAGCCATAAAACGCTACTGGACTAAGTTATGAACTGTAATTCCTACCAAATGAAATTTGTAAATCATGGTAACATGATGCTGACGAGTTGATGTTAGAAGGCTAATAAAAAATGCAGACAGTCGAGTAGGATCTGTGTTATAAAGTGCATTATGCGGCATACTGGGATACTGGGTTAAGTCGATCAACTAACTCGTTCGGACACGCGAGACTTTCCTACCTTCGTGCCGATAATGGAACGAACTTCATCGTCGGGAGACGTGGGAGTGCCGGAGATGTCGGGGTTACTGTTGCTAAGGCTACGGGAGCGGTTGAGGTTGAGGCTCGCTGGCCTGATGGCAGAACGAGCCATAGTGGCATAATGTACAGAGCCGCCCAGGCCTCCAGGACCTGTTGGCATGAATACATGAGAACAAGAGCGTTAGGAGAATCTCATCTTAACAACAGCCATTTCTATAAAACTTTGCATATATTCAACATGCTTTTGTCTGTGATGCTGAAAAAAATTGAAAATATTTCAAAAGATCGAAAATATATAAGCTTCTATTTTTCCTTTAACCTGTTAACATCCACAACTGGCAAAAAGTAGTAAAAGCACCAAAAGAATTTATATTACGGGTGAAAAAGGGAAGAAAAGCAACAGAAAGCGCTTTTGTTCTTTCACAAAAGTTACCACAAATATGTAGGCATAGAATTGCAACTGAATGTCAAGTCAAGTGGCTTTTATTTCATTTTGACTATATATAGCTGATGCAGTACACAGTGAAATGCAACATCATCCCTGCAGAACTTTGGTGCTACATAAAATACATAGAACTACATAGAACACAGAACTAAAGACAAAGTGTCTAAGGGTGCAACCTAGTCCAAATAGCACAAGACAAGAGACAGTGCAGGCATACAATAAGATATGATTTCCTTTCACCAGAACTAAGTGACCCAAACCGGTTTCAAAGTACCTGTGGACAAAGTTAGGTTTATAAAGACATGGTTTTAAAAACAAAACTCAAGGTGGCTGCACAGATCACTGACCTCAAACCCACTTATCACTATTAGAATGAACTGCAACGCTGACTGACAACCCAACATCTCTTCTCCTGACATCAGTGCCTGACTTTTCTAATGCTCTTGTGTGAGAATGAGCACAAATCTCCATAACCACGCAACAAAATCTAGTGGAAAGCATTCCCAGTAAAGTGGAGCTTATTATAACCGGGGAGGAGGAAATCTGGAAATAAGGCATGATGGTCGAATGTCCACTCACTTCAAAAGATCATCCGGAAGCTGTTTGTACCATGGAAAATATCATTCAGTGGAAAATGTAAATGATTATCATGGTTACCCGCAGAAAATTTGTTAGTTAAGGCGGCAGGGTTTTTTTTTTTTTTTTTGTGGGGGGGGGGGGGGTCTTCTTTGTGAGATAGACCACGTTCTCTGTACTACGTTTAACAATAATTAAAAACAGGCACGTGCAACCTAGCTAGCAGGTGAAGAACTCAAACAACAAAATCAACAGCTAACTTACTTTAAATTTGCAAGAATTATTGACTAATACAATAACAGGCTTAAATAAACCCAAAATATGAGTCCACTTACAGTTCTCATAGACATGCGTTTTATTGACGGGCTAGTTATCCTCCAGACAGTGACGGACCACGTTTTTCTCTCATTTCGGCCGTGCGGCACGCATGCCCACTCGCGGTGTGAAGCGCGTCCGCGCTATTCTCCAAGATGCACTTGACGGCCTTTTGTGCAGCGGAATTTTTTTTTTTTTTGGACGACCTAGTTAAGGCGGTAGGGTTTCCCAGCTTAGGCGGGCCGCCCGAACTACAAAGTGCGGCGGGAAACCCTGATAATAACTGGTGAATTTCCCGTAGGGCAGAAAGAAGGCTTACCTGGGGAAGGGGAGTTAGGGTCCATGTTGGGCAGACGGAAGACGTAGTGAATGTAGGAAGAGAGAAGGCTGTTGCGGCCGTGCATGTCTTGGCTGGTGTCCAAATATTTATGCAGACGGTTTACTATGGATGCCATTGCCTCGAAAGAAGCCTGGCCAAGATTGACTGCAATAAGAAGGAAATAAAGGAAGGAGTAGAAGAGGAAGAGAAAATGGTAGATTTCTATGTCTGCTAATCCTAGAAGATATAAATTTGAAGATTAGGAGTACACCGCTGTTACCGATCTGTCCGGCGATGACAGGCGGCCGCACCACCAGTAGCACCAGCTTGTCGAACAGCAGGTGGAGAAAGCGCACTACTGGTTCCAGCTGAGAGGAGCTCAAAGCTGCTATGCTGCCCTTCAGCTCCGCTTCCAGGCTGTTCTCCATGATGCGCATATCTCCGATCCTCACTGGGAACATGTGCTCATCCAGGGCATGCACCAGCGCAAAAAACTTATCCAGATACTGGTCCTGAGTGGAGAAGAGTCGGTACAGCTGTGTTCTTAGTCATGTACGCAAACTAGAGAAAACAAAATGTAAGAACTAAGAGTACCTGTGTGTGGACAGTGGACACGGTTACAACCTCGACGTTAAACACTCCTCTGTGGTTATCCACCCACTTCATACCAGGGAGAGGAACCTTCAAATAAATAAATAAATAAATAAATAAATAGTACACAAATCAAGATGAAGGTATAAAAGTATGATGTGAACATGGTATTTGGCTGATGAATTTTATTTGCCATAAATTAAAAAAACTAAACTGGTTACTAAAAATCGGTGAAAACCTGACATATAAAAAAGTGTTTTTTAAATTTGTATTCATTTACTTTAAAGAAGAAGAAAACACATTTTTGGTGTACAAGCTGCAACACCTGCTAGAGGTGTAGCAATAAAAATGCATTTTAGATATTAATTATACATTGATTGTTAATAATTCAGAATAGAGAAGCCACAACAGCAGAACTAAGTAGCTGGTTAGAAAAAGCATCAGTTCCTCTTGGAAGCCTGTTCTAAGGGGCTTTTTACACCTGGTCACTTCATGCGTTTTCTGTGATCAGATAGCTATCTGATCGTAAAAAGACCAGGTCTAGATGCCCTCCAAAACGTTCAAACCACTTCAGGAGGTGGTCTGGGACGCATTTCAGATGAAACTGGACGGGTGTAAATGAATGTGGATGTTCAAGCCACATACGTCAGCGTTATACTCCTCCCAAACGGAAGTACGTCACTCGCCGGTGATCTTTCACCCAGGTGTCTCGTCGGGTCTTAAAACGCACTGCTGCTGCCAGCGAAAACGCAGCAAACAGTAAATTCTGTTTTTTGTATCATAAATTTATATCAGAATTGCAAATTTTATAGACAGCAGATATGTTAATCCCTCTCCATTGCTTCTCTGTTCTACCCATCCTGAGGCATCCAGAAACTATACCAGCCCTGATCGTCTTCCGTGCGATGAAGATTTTGGACCACTGAGATGAGGCCGACCCAGCGAACCCTGAGGCATCCAGACATCTACCAGCAACAGTTAGATTCTGCTATACTAAAAAGATGTGAACTCCATGTGATCTTTTGCATCTATACAACATTTGTTAGACTGTATATTTATAATCACACCCTCCAGTGTCACCCATATGTGGATGAGGTTCCCCTTTGAGTCTGGTTCCTCTCAAGGTTTCTTCCTTACCATCTAAGGGAGTTTTCCCTCCCCACTGCTGCCTGAGTCACCTCAGACTTGCTCATTGGGGATAAATACATACACATTGTGAACTAAATCTATCTAATTTAATCTTGAATTTTGTATTCTATTAATCTTTATATTATACTTATAATAACCCTTTGTTCTATGTTTATGTTCTGTAAAAAGCGCCATACAAATAAACTTGAATTGAATTGAATAACTGTTGTAACAAGTTTTTTCGTCTTCTTTTTGATTGCATTCGGAAGACCGCACACACCAAAGCGTGTTCCATTTCAATTACCCTGGAAATGAGGTAAAATATATTTGCATTTTGGGCGGGAGCAGAAAGATCGGATTGATATCCGATTCGCCAAGAAGCATTTATGTGGCCTAATGTAAATGGAACAGTTTTAACAGATCAGACAGCTATCGGATCAGAGAAAACACATGAAGTGACCAGGTGTAAAAAGGCCCTATCTGAGCATGTGAAGGAGTCTTACATCAGGAGACAGAACAGAATAAGACTGTGGGGGTTTTTCCAGTGACACCGGCAGGCAGAAGTGGCCCGTTCTTAGTCGTCCGTTCTGCAGCATAGGAATCCACTGGAAAAGAAAAGGAGTAACGGCAGAACGGGTTTTACAATTAAACTTAGTCAAACATGCTTCAACCATGTAGATGTGAGTGATGATGTGCGTACCGTGTATCCGACGGGTGTCTCGAGAGGAGTGTTTTGTTTCTGCTGACAGCTGACGTGGTAGAATGTGAACAGGATGTGATGGTGGTCGTTCAGGGAGGCTGGCAGCTTAATTTTGATTTCATCATGGAAATCTGGAGAGCTGGAAAAGTATAAGAGACATATCAACAAGTAAGAATTAAAGAAAAGCCTCAAATATCTACTGTATATATATATATATATATACAACTCTGGTTTATTTGCAAGTGACATTACGTTTCAAAAAAAGAAGGGGAAAAAAGGCTAATAAAAAAATTCAAGACACACACAGAAAAATAAATAAATAATAATAATAATAAAAAAATTTCACCGGAAATATTTAACTATAAAACCTTTTCCCAAAATGGCTGCTTCGGTTCAATACAATGTAATATAATGTAATGGAAAGGAATGTAGGTAAATCAATAAATGCAAAGAATTTAGCAATGAAAAAGTCATGAACTGTTTCAGATGAACTGCGGTTCAGAGTGTGTGCTGGGGTGAGAGAGATTGTAATATTTACGCTCTCACAACTTCCAATAGCTTCCTGAGTGTAATATCAGCTGATAAAGTTTAAAACCTAGTGCCATCTTCTGTGATTGGGTCTTGTGAAATAAAGATGACAGGGTTCACTAGAACAGCACAGAACACGAGGACAGTCATTAAATAATCTCTTTTCCACAGCAGCTCGATATTCATTGATTGTAACTCACCGGTTGTGATAGACCACCGCAGTGTATGCCTCTTTTGAAAACTCTCCACAGCTGGATTTACCAAAGATTACCTACACAACAAGAAAGCAGTAAGTATGGATTAATGTAGCATGAAATTTCAATTTTTGTTTGTTTTATTAATTCACTAATGGTGCTTTATGTAACGGTTATAATACGCAGTGTTATCTATAAAAGTATCTCAACCACAATCCAGAGCACAGGTTTATACTGTATTAACGCGCTCATTATTGTTTCTATAGCAACAACTCATTCCCAGGGAGTGTACAGTACGTGCGCCGCATCTAAAGTTAATGATGCAATACAAATGTGGTGTTATTTAACAGAGAAAAGACATCGATATGGTGATGATTACGGTAAGGAGTCTTCGGTGTCTGTGATTTCACTGGAAACATGTTTGAACGTTGGAAAGTCTACAGACAGGGAACTTTGCACTTTAGAGTTTTCTCTGTAAAAAGCTGTAATTATTTATTTTATTAATAATTATAATAATTATTCCAGCAAGGAAATGACTATCACTAGTGTAACAAGAAAAACTAACTTCTAAATGCTTCTCGGAAACTACAAATGGATATAAAGTATGATGTTTTAATTAAAAAAAAAAATCATTAACAAAATACTGTGGTATAAAAGAAATAAAACACGCTGTAATTGACATCTGGCAGAATATTTTCCTATAACAGCAGGACATGTCGCCTTTTATTCCTGACATAATTTACGAAGGCTCCTTACAAGACAACTCAATATAGATGTACACGATCTAGTCAGCTTGTGCATCATCACTTACAGGCATGGCATTGCTGTGGTCCTCCCCATTCATAAACTGCACCTTCACTGTGATGTTACGAGCAGAGCCTTGGCGGTTGGCGAAATTCAGACTCTGTGGGTTGATGTACAGCAGGTTCCTAATAAGAACAACAAAAAACAAAAACAAAGGAGAACGATGCTTAATTACTATGACTGTGTCCTGAAGTGTTTATTCCACTTATATCAAATCATATCATTTTTTATTTAAATTTACTATTAAATAAAGATCCCACATTATATGCAAGAAGCATTATTAGTTCCAGGTTATCACTTACACACATGCAGCTATAATCACTCAGACAATATATGTAGATTATTAGCAAGAACCCACAGAATCTGTACAATCTGTGAAGGAGGGTTTTTACCATAGGAATAATAATAATAGGAATAATAGGAAGCAGCTTTTATTTCTCACCTACACATTGTTGTCCAGTGAAAATCATTTCTCAGCATATCCAAGCTAAGCTCTGGGCTGCCGATTCAAGGATCTGCCACTATTGGGCCCTTGAGCGAGGCCCTTAAACCTCACTGATCCGGTGGCGCTGCATCATGTCTGACCCTGCGCTCTGACACCTTACCTGACTGCTACCAAAGTTGGTATATGCTATGCAGAGAAAGAACTTCCCTGTACTGTAGTGTACTATATATGTCATAAAATAAAAGGCTTTTATTTGACTTAAGGGCCCAACAGGGGCAGTAACCCAGAGCTTTAACTGTTGAGCCTTCACTAATGTATTAAAAGCAGTTTAAGATAAAGCGGATTAAGATGAAGCTTTGATTTAAATCAGTACACCTGTCAGAGCTGTTGTTTTATTCCACAATGCTGTGGAATAATTTCATATATACACGAGTTTGATATTTAGCACAAGCTTTTACTGGATCTTTAATGTATTGCAAAAATTGCTCTATGATCAGGACATTTGTAACAATGATAAATCCCTGAAAAAGGCTTTAAAAAAAAAAAGAGAGAGGGAGCGGCTTTGGAAATGGAAAGTGACTAAAAACTCAAAATAGACTGTGGTTTAGTGGAACATAGGACCTAAGACTGCTTCAGATCAGACTATACAGGAATGTATACATTGGGTGACAGGTCACAGAAACCACAATGACATGAAGCTCATCCCTCTGGGAGCAAAAGGGTCATAAACATTCTCCACAAAGCACTCGTCTCCCATGCACTCACTGTCTCTCGCTCTCCCTGTATCTGATGCTGCTAACCACTTCAATGTCTATCTCACGCTCTTCCTGATCTGTTGCTCTGGAAGCTCCAAAAGCAAGAGGAACGTTTGTGTTAGTTTATAGTTATAGCTGTTTAAACAAGACTAGATTTAATTAAACAAACACTATATTTATCATAATCTGTTCTTTGTGTAGTCTTTCAGGGGGCTTTATACACCTGGTCACTTCATGCGTTTTCTTTAATCAGATAGCTATCCGATGGTAAAAAGACCAGGTGTAAATGCCCTCCGAAACGTTTTCGAGACGGATATAAATCCGCTCGTTCAAACCACTTCAGGAGGTGGTCTGGGACGCATTTCAGATGAAACTGGACAGGTGTAAATGCATGTGGTTGTTCAAGCCACATACGTCAGTGCTATAAGATGGGGCCTTTTTACACCTGGTCACTTCATGTGTTTTCTCTGATCCGATAGCTATCTGATTTGTTAAAACTGTTCCATTTACATTAGGCCACATAAATGCGTCTCGGTGAATCGGATATCAATCCGATCTTTCTACTCCCGCCCAAAATGCAAATATATTTTACCTCATTTCCGGGGTAACTGAAATGTAACACGCTTTGGTGTGTGCGGTTGCTGCAAAAAAACAGCATTTACTGTTTGCTGCATTTTCGCTGGCGGCAGCAGTGCATTTTAAGACCCAACGAGACGCCTGGGTGTAAGATCGGAGCCAGCGCTGGTGGGAAAACATATTTGTTTCTGTACTTCCGTTTGGGAGGAGTAAAGTGCTGACGTATGTGGCTTGAACATCCACATGCATTTACACCTGTCCAGTTTCATCTGAAATGCGTCCCAGACCTCCTCCTGAAGTGGTTTGAACCATCGGATTTATATCCGTCTTTTTAAGATCGGATAGCTATCTGATCACAGAAAACGCATGAAGTGACCAGGTGTAAAAACCCTCACGCATTATGTGGCCTAATGTAAATGGAACAGTTTTAACAAATTAGACAGCTATCGGATCAGATGTTAAAAGGTGTAAAAAGGCCCTCAGATGCAGGTCAGGTTTCTATACTTTAATCTCCTCTATTGACAGACGCATTCTTATTAGTCAGAGATAAAAGTCTATCCAAAGTTAGGCCACAGAGAAAGCACACACAGACACACACACAGACACACACACAGACACACACGAGCGCAGATAGACACACACACAGACACACACACACAGACAGACACACACACAGAGACAGACACACACACAGAGACAGACACACACACAGAGACAGACACACACGCGTGCAGACAGACAGACAGACAGACACACACACACACACAGACAGACACGCAAACAGACAGACAGACACACACGACAGACAGACACACACGACAGACACACACGACAGACAGACAGACAGACAGACAGACAGACACACACAGACAGACACACACACAGACAGACACACACACACACAGACAGACAGACACACACACACACAGACAGACACACACACACACAGACAGACACACACACAGACAGACAGACACACACACAGACAGACAGACACACAGACAGACACACAGACAGACAGACACACACACAGACACACAGACAGATACACACACAGACAGATACACACACAGACAGACACACACACAGACAGACACACACAGACAGACACACACAGACAGACACACACAGACAGACACACACACAGACAGACAGACACACACAGACAGACAGACACACATACAGACACACAGACAGACAGACAGACACACAGACAGATACACACACAGACAGACACACACAGAGACAGACAGACACACACACAGACAGACAGACACACACACAGACAGACAGACACACATACAGACACACAGACAGACAGACACACACACAGAGACAGACAGACACACAGACAGACACACACACGCACAGACAGACACACAGACAGACAGACACACAGACGAGTAAATTGAGAGCTAATATGATACTCAAAGCAAATTTACAGAACATAAACATAGAACAAAAGGTTAATATAAAGATCAATATAAAGATTAATAGAATATAAAATTCAAGATTAATATTAGATGGATATAGTTCACAATATGTATGTATATATCCCCAATGAGCAAGTCTGAGGTGACTCAGGCAGCAGTGGGGAGGGAAAACTCCCTTAAATGATGAAGGAAGAAACCTTGAGAGGAACCAGACTCAAAGGGGAACCTCATCCTCATATGGGTGACACTGGGAGGTGTGATTATAAATATACAGTCTGACAGATGAAGACCGTTCTTCTAATTCAAAGAAAAGCTAAATAAGACAAAGAAATTTAATGTTAACCAAGATATTTAGTGTGACAGCCAATCCTTTCCCTATTCTATGGATTTTTCTTTCATATTTTGGACTGCTGGAATCTTGTTGGATATAAGGACACCGTGAGAGTCAGCGACACCACTTTTCTTTCCCCAAAAGTCTGCCCATTTTAACACACAGACACCACTGAAACATTCCTTTTTTACTTTAAGACTGTAATAACTCTCAGTGAACCTTGGTGAAGTTCCTTAAACTACCCCAGCACTTTTATTTTTACTTCTCTCCTCCAACATTGGTGAGGATCTTCACACGCATGTGGAATGCTGATTCAGCAGGCCATTAAATCAAGCAAAGAGATGTAAAGTGTGCACTTTTATTATTAATTTCCACCCGACTTCCATCTCTGTGATGATGAGATCGACCAGCAAGATGATTCATTAGTGCTCCTGTGGCACTGCTTGATGCTGCAGTGGAGCCTCAGGATCAGTGAGATGGATTATGGATGTGTGGTGACAGGTTTTGGTGGGCTATAAGGGGGGGTGGATGTGCATGCCTGCTATAATTTGTTTGCTCCATCCCTCTGGGGATGTTTTTTTCCTCTGATTGTCGGGGTCAGATACAGCTGCACAATCCGTTTAATGATCAACAAATTCTCCCTCCCCTTCTTGGCTAGGGGTATAAATTGAAGGTCGCCCGGCTTTGCATTCTGTCGTGCACACTCCTGGAGAGAGGAAAAGCAAAAGAAGCAAGGGAGAGAACTCAAGTAGAGATAGTAGATCAGATAGTGCCAAATAGTCAAAAATGAAGCTTGTCTGCTTGTTCTTCCTGGGGAGCATGTGCACCATTAATGCGGCTCGTCGTGTACAAACAGCCACAGAGCCGCCGTTTCTTCACAATCCACAGCCGACCGAAGCAAAGTCGAGCTTTGCTATGCTGGACGACGTGCGGCTGCTGGCTAACGGTCTCCTCCAACTGGGGCAAAGCTTGCGAGAGTTTGTGCACAAGACCAAGGCGCAAATCAACGACATCTTTCAAAAGCTGAACATCTTCGACCGCTCTTTCTACCAGCTCTCCGTCGTGACCAGTGAAATCAAAGAGGAGGAAGAAGAGCTCAAAAAAACAACCTCGTTCCTCAAGGCCAACAACGACGAAATTAGGAACATGTCACTGGAAATCAACTCCAAGGTCAACAACATTCTGCAGGAGCGTGTGCAGCTTCAGAGCCAAGTCGGGAATCTGGAAGAAAAGCTGCAAGGCCTGAGCCAAAGCGTAGTCCCTTTAGAACAGCTCCAAGAGATCACTGCTCTGAAGGTAGGTCTATCATTTGTTTTCATAATTTGCAAGTTGCTAGAAAAAAAGAATAATAAATGCGAACCAAATTGTAAATTGAAGAGAACTGATTTTTTCCCCCCACAGGATGTGATTGATACTCAAGAAAAAACCATCAAAGACCTACTGAAATCTGTAAAAGAACAGCATGAACAGCTTAGCTCACAACAAAACAAAATCAAAAGCCTGGAGGAGAAGGTAGAGAAAAGATAAAACAACCCAAACAATCTGATCTAAGAGATGTAGCTTATTTCCGCTGAGCGAACGAGGCTTACTTAATCTTGCTATGCTTTCTTCCAGATCAATTACGACTTGCTACAAGACACCACTGAAAAAATTGCAGATTCCTTCCAAGAGGTTCCAAACCTTCTCAAATATCTGACAAGTAACTCAACAAACACAAGTACCAACACGAATGGTAAGTCGGGGGCTGCTACTCACTGAAGGTTCACCTTTCGTGCCGTTCGGCATGGTGTACTAATAACGAGTTTGTTACAGATCTTCCCGCAGACTGCAGTGAAGTGTTCCATACAGGCCAGAGAAAGAGTGGAGTTTACCCAATCAAACCCAATGAGTCCGAGCCATTCGATGTGTACTGCGAGATCAGCTCGGGTAGGAGAACAAACACATTTCAACCAACACCACTAGTAGGAATATTTTTCTATACTATTGTCCTTACATGTGGTTTCATTTCTGTGCATGCAAAACTAAACAGCTTACATTTAGGCTTTTACTTCTTTACCTAAAAAAAGAAACCGGTTAATAATCTTTAGTTAGCACCATAAACATTTTCAGCAATAGGTTAGAAGTGTAAAACACTTTTTTTTGTAAAAACATTTTCTTTCTAAAATGATTTTTACGACTTTACCCTAAATTACTGTTTTTGCAGGAAGAGCAGCCACGGTTATTCAACGGCGAGTGGATGGTGCAGTAGACTTTGATCAGACTTGGGACAAATATGAGCTTGGTTTTGGAAATCTGGAGAGTAAGTAGTCCACTTGATATACAGAAAGAAATCGAACAAATCAGTAATTGTTGTTAAACCATTTTTTTTTTTGGATCAAGATTGCAATTCTCTTAATGCACTGCAGATGAATTTTGGCTTGGCTTGGCAAAGATCTACTCCATTGCCAGACAGGGAGAATACATTCTCAGCATTGAGCTGGAGGACTGGAAGGATGAGAGAAGATTCATTGAGTACATGTTCACTCTGGAAGGTCCTGCATCTCATTACACTATCCATCTGACGCATCTGTCTGGGAACCTGCCTGATGCCATGAGCAACCACACTGGCATGATGTTCTCAACCAAAGATAAAGACAACGATAATCTTGAGGAGTTTAGCTGTGCTCGCAACTACTCAGGTAGCGACACGAAGATTTACGGATTTCAAAGTGTCCCGGTTATGTGCAGCAGTCCAATGTCGAACATTAAAGTAACTTGATTTTTCCTTTTTCAGGTGGTTGGTGGTTTGACGCATGCGGTGGCACCAATCTAAACGGCCGCTACACCTGGATGCGGACAAAGAGCCGTACTCTGCGCAGAAAAGGGATCTACTGGAGACCTGGCAAGGGAAGCAATTACACCATCAAATCCACAAAGATCTCCATTAGGCCTTCATCCCAGTTCCAGTGAACCTGACTAATTTAAGGCGACCCTCAACCAACCAAAATGATCACATAAGCAACAATGACTTTGGCCGACACAAGCTACGCCTTTCTCCTACACTTTGTCCAAAGGTGCTGGAGCATGTCGTTCAAGCATGGTGCAATGTACAGATATTGCATGTGTAGTTTTGCTACAGCTTTTTACTTTTTAAATTATTTAGAAAATTGCTTGTGGAGAATTTAAACAGAGCTGAATATACTTTAGGAAAATGAACACATTTTACGCTTATCGTGCCAAATTTTGTAACCTATCTTTGCAACTCTATATAACACCCGCACAATCAAACTAGTTTCACAAAGCATCCGTGTTAAATAATTCACGTTCTCGTTTTTATACTCCATTTTAACTTAATACCATATTTAAGCCATGTTTATGTTTTGTGCTAGTCAAGAAACATGGTGCTCTTTTTACGTTACTGAGTCATATTGACTCCTGGTTACATAATGTACACAACTGTACAGTAAATGTTTGTTTACAGATTTGTCCTGAAAAACAGTAAGGTGCACAATTTTCATAACGAAATAAATGAATCCACACCAAAAATTTTGTCTTGAAGTGTTGAAACTGAAGCTGTTTAAGGACTAATTACAGGACTTCATGAATGTTCCACAGCCGTAAATGTGTAATAATAAATGGATGTAAAGGTGGATATAAAGTGTAATGTTTTGCTCTTTATGGAACAAAGAAGTTTTTTTTTGTTTTGTTTTGTTTTTTTCAAAAATAATTTGACAAAAAGAAAAGAAACACTTTGGGATTTGCTGTAAATTTAAAATAATCAACCTCTGGGTGGTAACTCTCTCTGTCAGGCTGGATTCCAGCACCCCAGCAGTGATTTCTTTTACAGCAGGAAATATTTTATTCCATACTTACAAAAAAAAAACAAAAAAAAAAACTATAAAGCTTTGGGTTGTTGATCAGATGATCAGTGTTCATGCCCCAGTACTGCCAAGCTGCCACTGCTGGGTCCTTGAGCAAGGCCCTTAACTCTCACTGCTCCAGTGGTGCTGTATCATAACTAACCCTGCGCTCTGACCCCAAAGAAAGACTTTCACTGTGCTTTAATGTATATGTGACAAAATAAAAGCTTATATACTATTAGCCCCAATAACGTTAATAATTTATTATTTGAATAACTTTTAATCAATGGCTATATTATTATTTACATATACATTTAATATACTACATTTATACACCATCTGCCATATTTGGGTAACTCTATATATTACATAATGAATATAACATTATATAATTTTAGCATGCCCGAGCGAGCGGACTGTCAGCTTTGCTATCTACCGCCGAACAAGGACAAGCATTGCAGATGACTGTGTCAACATAACCCCATATGAGGCCTTGACTAAAATAGCAGTTTGAACCAGTCAGTTTGGAAGCTGTAGCAAGGCCATGATGTTGTGTAACAGTATTTGAAAAGATGAATTAAAATATTGCTCAGTGGTCACAATTCTGGGCTAATGACCACACAGTCCCAGGATGCCCCTCTGCTGGACCACTGATTGAGCCATGTTGTGCCTGATCCTGTACTCTCAGTCCAAAATAAATAAAACCTTTAGAGTTTAAACAATTGATAATATACAGCAAAAAACAGACACGAGTACACCCACGTGTAAGATCACTTAAATGACAAATGAGTCAAAATGATCATCTCTCATCAATTGCAATAGTTCTAAGTGGACAAGGAGAGTATTTTCTCTTACGACAAATAAAACAAGCTTTAGAAAGACAAAATGTGTAGCTCAGCTATCTAACTTGGGACTCTGTATATATTATATATCTGTATATATTGTGTGCACAAGTTGGGGAGAAGATGTTTATAGATGGCACCATGAATGCCAGTGGATATACCAAAAATTCTGGCTTCTAGTCTCCAGAAGCTTGGCAAAAGAGGAATAATCCAGCAAGTTAATGATCTAAAGCATGGTGTTAAAAATCATGTATCTGTTTCCAAAGAAGAATAAAGTGGCCTGGCAATGTATATCTTCCAACAGAATGCCTTAAAAACAAAGGCAAAGAAACACAACCACTCCAGCAAAGAGCAGCTTAAAAAAGAAAAAGATAATAAGAAAAATGGCAGAACAGCTCTGCAGAAATGTGTGCAAGAAAATTCATAGATTTAAATTACATCATTTCTGCTACTATGGCATTTTGGCTCTTTCTGAGATGTTAGCATGTGTATATATACACATTAAAAACATTTTAATTTCATAGATCATTTGAAAAAGATTTTGGTTTTATTTATTTACTTGGATCTTCTAATATTGTTAAAATAAACATAAAATGGTGATATGCATTGCTATTTAAAAAAAAATCAGTTTTTCATGGGGTGTCCAAATTTATTCACATGACTGTATCTATCTCTCTTATATATATATATATATATATATATATATATATATATATATACACACACACACACACACAGTACAGACCAAAAGTTTGGACACACCTTCCAAAAGTTTGGACACACCACCTTTTCAACAGGACAATGACCCCAAACACACCTCCAGGCTGTGTAAGGGCTATTTGACCATGAAGGATGCTATAGTCGCCGGACCTGACGTCACCGGACCTGAACCTAATCGAGATGGTTTGGGGTGAGCTGGACCGCAGAGTGAAGGGAAAAGGGCCAACAAGTGCTAAGCATCTCTGGGAACTCCTTCAAGACTGTTGGAAGACCATTTCAGGTGACGACCTCTTGAAGCTCATCAAGAGAATGCCGAGTGTGCAAAGCAGTAATCAAAGCAAAAGGTGGCTACTTCGAAGAACCTAGAATATGACATATTTTCAGTTGTTTCACACTTTTTTGTTATGTACGTATATAATTTCACATGTGTTAATTCATAGTTTTGATGCCTTCAGTGTGAATCTACAAGTCGTGAAAATAAAGAAAACTCTTTGAATGAGAAGGTGTGTCCAAACTTTTGGTCTGTACTGTGTGTGTGTGTGTGTGTATATATATATATATATATATATATATATATATATATATATATATATATATATATATATATATAATTTATAAAATTACCTATAGGTGGATCACATCAGGTGGCAATTATTAGAACACTGTTACAGAGCATGCTGAAGAAAGAAAACCTTCTCTTTAACTTTTAGGAGAACCGCCCATATTTCTAAGAATTTTCTTAGACTTTTATCACTAGGAGTAACACTTTCATAAATACAGGCACTGAATCTCAGTACTAAAAGGTGTACTGACTTTTGTTGCACATAATTTTACACAAAGTACTGTTCAACTTTTGGATTGAACTTGGAATCATTTGACATTTAAGTGTTAATCCACAGAGGGGTACTTCACTTCTAACAGACACCGTGTAAATATTTTTAAACAGATTGCAAAATCTACGTGATCGTTCTATATTTGGAAGAATCTGAGTTCGGCTGTTGTACCTGTACGTGGTGTTGGGCACATAAATGTCCTTGGCAGGGAACTCCAGGATCTCCCTGGTGGGCCGTACCCGAGTGTCAGGATAAGGTTTGACCTGGAGGAGCTCTGGAGTCAGACAGTAGTGGGGGTTCTCAGGAGCAGGAGAAATGTCAATCTTCAGCTGAGCTATAACACAAATAAAATAATAATAATAATAATAATAATAATAATAATAATAATCAGCCTCCAGTTAGCAGGTTTATAGGAAGTCAAAGATATTAGTTGACTCGTGTAATATCAGCGGTTCAAATGCTGGGAAATTTCCTACAATGCACTTAGTGAGACCGATAACTATTAATTATACCACAAAGTCTTAAAACTAATACTTTAGATAAGCTAAACAGTCCTGAAAATATATGTAATTAATTGAGTATATTGTACTTGTTTTTTTTATTATTATTATTCCTCTCAAGATTTTAAATCTTAAAACTTAAATGGTATTTTTAGACTTTGTACAAGCATAAGCGTATGTTTTGGATGAAAACCAGAAAGCTCTCCTGTGAGTCTCTCTGAAAAGGTGGTCTGATAAATACATTAAATACAAATGCATTACTGAGAATAAACGTGTGGGTGTAGACAAAACTTTAGAAACTAAGAGAGTAATTACTGAATAAACACTAACATTAGCGTGATCACATTAACATAAACCTTGTGCTGGGAAAGTGTCAAAGCTGCGGTATATTAAACAGCATTGTGCTCTAATATTAAAGGAGAAAAATAATAACTAGATTTGTTGGCTTTGACAAAGCAAATATCCGCAAAGGCCGGTGTTTTTTGGAGGCGAGTGGACATAAGGATCAGTGTTACATTTGGAGGCAAGTGGACAGAAAGCTAGGGTGGTAAAACATTTGGAGGCAAGTGGAGATGAGCATGTGACATCATCCGAATACTCTTGAGGAAGTTCCCCACATTGGGCAGAGTGTCTTGATATGTCACATGTCCATTTTGTGCTAATTTTTGATTTTCACGTGACATCACGTGACATCACCAGAATACACGTGAGGTAATTCCCCTCATTGGGCTGAGTGTTTTGATATATGATATGCCCATGTTGTGCTAATTTTTTATTTTCGCATGACGTCACGTGACATCAAAATACCCGTGAGGAAGTTCCCCTCATTGTTCTGAGTGTTTTGATGTCATGTCCATGTTGTAGAAAGTTTTTTGATTTTGCGTATTTTGGGGGCAGGGCTGTGGGACAACCGAAAGGCCAGTCGGTACACCAATTTAAAACTTTGTTCAGAGTATCACCCTAACAGAGCTGGCCGAGTTTGGTGTAAACAGTTTGAAAGCTTGCCGAGTTATAAACCTCCAAAGTTTATAATGGGAGTCTATGGGGAAAAAAGGCCAATTTACCGAAGTACCGGTACTCGGACCGCTTAGAAAAGTAATAGCAACAAACTTCAGACCAGGGTCTACAACAAATCCGAATTTGGTGCATGTGGCTCGAAAGCCCTAGGAGGAGTTACTCTTGATAAATATTTGTCTAAGCTTAAATAGGAAAACAGAATGTTAGCTTCCACTAAGCCAACATAATAATGGCAATGACTCGAGAGAACAAATAGTGCAGTCTAAGGAAATGTAGATCATATTCAGTGGAATCACTATCATATTTCTCGATCGGGAATCAGGTGTGCGCTTGCATGCAAAGGAAAAAAAATTAAAATCTGCATTGTATTTATTTGAATGTTATCCTGAGAGATCATTGCACACTGCCTGTGTGTCTCTATGGACAGAGACATACTGCAGGAAAGGGAATAAATTCCTTCATCCAACACTGCTTACCTGCTTACCACAGCTTTAATGCTTTAATTTTATTTGCTTATGCCTTAATGCTTTCTTTTAATTGGGGTATAATTTTAAACCATCACTCGCAAGTGAAGACCTATGATAATATAATAATAGCTCATATACTCTGAAGGCACTTATTTATGATTCGTGGCAGCTGTCTGTCCTACTATTATACAGTTGCTGAGTTTCATTCAGTTAGTTGAATATTTGCTGTAAATTGCTTTTTTAACCTTATAGGAGACAAAATAAAACAAAGTGAATCTAGAAAATAATGGAACAGAATAAAAACCTTTGTTTTTAAAGAGCGAGGCAGAAGGTTAATGATTCATTATAAGTCTAGCTGTTTGATTTATAATATTAAGAATACGCTAAAACAGCCATAAATCCTGCAAAGACTTTGTAGCCTGACCTCGCTTAAGGAAATCTATCTGGCATTTCACAAACACATGTTGGCTCCTCTGGCTCTGTTATAAAAATGGATATCCGTACAGTCGTCTTAAACTGTAGTCACCTGTAATTGGTCTGAGTCTGCGTAACACTGAAGAGGGTCGCCTCATGTCGGCCAAGAACTTATAGAGATCCTCGTCACTTAGCCGATCGCCTTCCTACAACGAGCAAAAACATGCAATTAGTATAAATTAATGCTACAGATGACATCTTTATAATGTTATGAGATGTGGTGCCCTAAGGTGTTGGACTACTGGTCGGAAGGTGGTGGTCGGTGCTGCTTTTGTGTACTTGTCTTGTAGTGTTTTGTATCGTTTGTTTGCACTGTATTTTGTCTTGCACTGTTTGCACTTAATGTATCTAGGACAAGTCCTTAGCTCTGTGTTGCTCTATGGAGCTCTGACTTTGTTCCTTGTAGCACCACGGTCCTGGAGAAAAGTTGTCTCATTTCACTATGTCCTGCGTCAGCTATATATGGTTGAAATAACAATAAAAGCTTCTTGACTTGACGAGCTCAACCCCCAGGTCCACCAAGCTGCCATTGCTGGGCCCCTGAGCAAGGCCTTAACTCTCAATTGCTCAGTTGTATAAAAAAAATGAGATGAAAACGTATGTGGCGCTGGATAAGGGCATCTACCAAATGCTGTAAATGTAATGACTTATGAAGAATACATGTTTCATCCACTTGCTACTCAGCATTTTAAAAGTAAACCTAATGCAAAACAAAGAAACAGTTAACATAAATAATAAAACAAGGTCAGCAAATATTAGCACTTTAACGTATTTAGCATATTTTGAACCTTTTTACTTTACTGATGTCATTCAGTTATAGCAAGTTCTTTATGCACACTTTGCTGACTGGCCTCAGGGAAGACTGACCTGTTTGAAGAAGTTGGTGACGGTGAGTGTAGCAGGCCTAAAGCTGGTCAGATTGCAGTACTCATCCCCACTGGTGGTCCTCTCTAAAGAGCGCCGGCCCACAATGCTGGAGTTCCTCCGCTCAGACCAGGAACCCTTCCGCTCTGTATTAACATAGCGCAAAATCACTCACATACACACGTTAAAACAGAGCAAAGTTACTTTGTCCTTACTGAGTATGAAGCCAGAACATTTAACACAAATTTAAAACCTAATGAACATTTTTAATAACATAAACATTGCCATTTCCATTCAAAATTTTTATATTCCTCTAAAGCTGTTGTGTTCGACAATGTCCGATGTTAAAAATGTTATACAGATAAAACTGAATCGACATTATTTCATTCTTTCTTGTCTGTTGTCTTTAAGACCTTTAGCTAGTTAGTTGCTATAATTTACTGCCATGTCAGCTACTGAGGCTATCTTCCTGGCAAGAACGGTTAATAAGAACTAAAATAACCTAAAATCACAAAGAAATAAATATAGACAAATATAGATGACTTAAATTAAATTATTTACATTAATATATGACAGAAACTCTAAAACCTTTCCTGATGAGACCTTGTAAAATAGCCCTTTAAATGAATCGGCCTCATAAAATAACCTTTTGTGGTCATTATGCGCCGGACAGTCCAACAAAATATGCTTGACAGTAAGGGGAATGCTGCAGTACAAGCACTGGATTGGGTCTTCTCCTTTCAGCAAGTATTTATGTGTCAGTCTTGTATGCCCGATTCTACATCTGGTTAAGGTCACCTGATCGAACCTTGATTTCATAGGTATTAGAGACCTGTTAGTATTTTCTGGGTGTATTTCAAACAGTTTGTTATTCGACCATGCTTTCCATTCCTCTTGCCACTTATTTAGTACATAGCCACTGATAATAGGTCTCTTTAAGATCTTTAAAAGGAGAAAAAAAATACTTTCTAAATGCAAAGAGGTAATTCAGTATAACAGCACAATTCTCCAAATATTTAAAAACAAATAAATTAATAAAAGAAATGTATCTCTGAGGCTGTTTGTCTTCTGCAAGTGATTTATCCTAATCAGGGTCACAGAAGATCCAGTGCCTAGGAAAACTGGATGTGAGGCAGGAATATAGCTTGGATGGGATGCCGATATATTACAAGATACCTTGCAAACACAAATCACACACTCATTCACACCTACTTGTAGTTTAAAGTAACCTACTGGCATGTTTTTTTGGGTCAGGGAGGAAACCCTGGAGGTGTGAAGCACGAATGCTCCTGCTGTGCCAAAACTAATATTTATATGCACAGGGCTTTACTAATTCAAGAAGCATTTTTTACTCAGGCTACAACTGATGGTGTAAACTGGGCCCGTGCCCTCAGTCAACACTATGCAATTGGCTGAAAATGTCTATGGAATTATCAAAGAAAACGTCACATGGCATTATCATCAATCACAGTTCTGATAAAGCACTGAGTACTGAATGTATAGAATAAATTTGTACACATTACAAACTGTACCTTCATACAACATTTAAAGCTTGCATGTGAATGTCCATGAAGTAACTACATCTAAATGAATCTTTCTAATTCCAGAGGTTGTCACCAGCAGAGAAAGTATTTTGAGCAGTTGAGTAGGCTGACCTGGCAGTCCCATTTCCAGCTCTGTGTCTCTCTCCAGACTACCAGCGCTGTTGACGATATTCATCAGATGGATGGCGGTCCAAGCGAAGGGCATCCTGTAGCGACCGAGCCTCTGGCAGAACTGCTCCGACTGACCACGCAGCTTCTCCAGCTTCTCCTTATTCTGCAAAGAAATGATCACAAATCATGCTGTAGCAAATGAAGTTATCATTGCAAACAAAGAGGTAGAGGACGCGGGTGGATTTATTAATAAAAATTCTTACTTTTGCAGCATCCGACTCCTTGAAGACCATGTAAGGCTCTGCACATTCTCCTATATCTCCCTGCTGCAGGACCTTTTCAAGCTACACACAGAACAATAAAAATTAAAAACTTAAACCTGCTGCATATTTCAAGTCTCATTTTCTGCACACTATGTTGATGTCAGCAGTTCGTCTATTGCTCGGTTTCATTCAATTAGATGACAATATGAAGGCTAAAAAGAAACTAAACCTTGATGTAAGCAAAGAAATAAATAAATCTTGAAATGGATCATTTTAACTATAACAAAACAAAGACTCGTATTATACTACAGTTGAATACTCAATTCTAATTGGGATTTTCTGTTCTTTGAGATAAATAAATCCAAAGCCACTGTGCACATGTTTAAAAACTGTATCTGCTCACAACTTGAGGTAAAGAAGAGAAGAAAAGAGGACAAGACAAGAGAGAAGAAAAGACAATAGAAGACAATAGAAGAGAATAATATATATGCATATTTACATATTATACATTTACATTTACGGCATTTAGCAGACACCCTTATCTAGAGTGACTTACAACTGAGCAACTGAGGGTTAAGGGCCTTGCTCAGGGGCCCAGCAGTGGTAGCTTGATGGACCTGGGGTTCGAACCCATGACCTTCCGATCAGTAGCCCAACACCTTAACCACTGAGATACCACATCCCTCAACACATATAAAAATAAGAGAGATAAATGTTAGTCGCTCTGGATAAGGGCGTCTGCCAAATGCTGCAAATGTAAACGTAGAAGACGAGAAGAGAGACAAGACGAGAAGAGGAGACAAGATAAGATAAGAGAGAAGAAAAGACAAGAAGAGACAAAATAAGAAAGATGAAAAGACAAGATAACAAAAAAGAGAAGAGGAAAAACTAACCCTTATGACCAGAAAGACGTCTTGGGAGGGGTAGGTGATGGAGAAGACGGCAGAGCGGGCCAGGGTGGAGATAGCAGCTGTCTGGATGTGAGGACGCAGCATTGCTTTGGTCTGCTCGGAGTTCAGGTCAAAGAAAAAGTTCTCTGATATCTGAAGAAAAACGAAAAGAAAAAAGAAACAAACAAACAATATAGAATTACAAATGAAGCACACTGTAAGGCCCTGAAGCACACTGTAAGGACATCTTTTAAATGATGACTGCTGCCCCCTAGTGTTAGAAAACGTGTAAAGGCCAGTATGAGCAACTTTGCATCAGGGTCAATGTTTTCATTAAAAGCACAGGTATCACAGCTTACCTTTTTCTTTTCCTTGACATCATACAAGGCCAAACTTGCAAATATTGGCTCGATCTCTATCTCAAACCTTAAAAGGTAGAACAGAGAGGAGAAAGCATAATATAGTGCTGTAAAAAAATAGAGATGTTTTTAACACACTGTCCTTTACTTACTTCAGGGACAAGCACTTGACGAGCAGTCTCTGTCCAAAGTGCTCTTTTGGAACATCAGGAACACAGTGACGCTCAATTGGCTCTTCCTGAAAAATAAAAATAAAAAAGTATCAAGAAATAGTTCAAGTTCAAGTTCATTCTTTATTTGTCCCCCAATGGGGCAATTCGTTGTGATAGTATAACAGACAGTATAACAAATCACACACACAATACCAATACAAAAATTGTCTACCATGCAGGCATAAGTTAAAATAATAAAAACAATAAACAATCAGTAAATAGTAAAGTTATCTATGGTTCGTTGTAGAATTGAGAAGCAGAATGGCTGCAGGCACAAAAGAGTGCGTATATCTGTTCTTTCTGAATGTTGGGAGGTTAAAACGTAACCCCGACGGCAACATCTGAAATTCCGCCTATGAGGGATGAGAATTATCTGACAGGATAGATTCAACCCTCCTTAACATCTACTTCTGTTAAAGTTCCTCCAGACCTTTCTGTCTATTACCTGTGATGCTGCTGCTCACCTTAATTAACCTCGAAAGGGAGTTTTTTGTTTTACAGTGATGGGCGCATACCAGAGATTAAGGAGAAGGTGACAACTGACTCAACAAAAGCCACATTAAACTTTGCCAGCTTCCTCAAACTATACAGGCGTTGCTGGCCTTTCTTGCAAAGCAAACTGGTATTTGAGTCAAAACACAACTTATCATTAGTAATGGATCCTAGGTACTTACTCTCTGTAACAACCTCTATTTCTTTACCATTTATACTAGTTTTCTCAGTGTTAGAGACATTGTGCCTAAAATCAATACACATGTCCTTGGTCCTAGAGACATTTAGTTCAAGAAAGGCATCCTGACACCATGTAACAAAGCGATCAATGACCGAACCGTGTGAAGTTTCCTCATTGTTCGATAAGCTGACAATAACCGTATCATCAGCAAACTTCACAAAGTATCAGTTGTCGTTAGTGCACAGAATATAAATAAGGGGGTGGAAAGGACACACCCCTGCGGTGAGCCGGTTGATGTAAGGGCCCAGTCAGAGAGTAAATGGGAGCGTAAAACAAATAAGCAGCCAAATATTCCGCAAAAATGTGCAGAATATGGAATAGCCTTCAATCAGTGATGTGCGATCAGGAAACAGAAGCCAATTATTTCTGTTCAACATGTAAAGGTCTTTATGCGTCACAGAGGTCTGCGATTTCAGCAACAGCAGCAAAGAGGGAAGAGAAGTAAAGCTACAATTTCATACAACTTCTTAAAAAAAAAAAAAAAAAGACGTAGCGGAGATCGTTAGTGCCTCTGGAGATTGTATAAAGCTGATACAGTCTGACTACAAGAGACAATCTACAAGTGACAGGTGTGATTTTAGCTTGCTAGTTAGACTAGGTTTAGTCACTAACTATGCTGTTAAAGGTGTGTCAGTGAACAGGTGTAAAGAGTGAAATCATTAGAACACCTCGTCGAGGGCCGGGTGCAGAGCGAAAAGCTCTCTGTGACGGTTGCCTTTACGTTGCTCCTCATTATGCCGGTCGATCTCCTCGTTCGGGACTCGGTCCAGCAGGTGAGGGAGCAGAGCATCGGGCTGGGAGTTCTTCAGGTCAAATATACTGCAAGCCCAACTACCCCGAGGAGTGTCATCTATGGACATGGACCTGCGCTTCAGATCATCCTGTAAAAATATACACAAATGATCAATTATCCAAGATATCTCCTCTTACATTTGTTTGTTTTTCATAATTCCCTATTCCCATTTGTATGCTAATTTGCGTGTGTGTGTGTGTGTGTGTGTTTTACCTGATCGTCCTGATAGCTGCTGGGGTCCGGCAGCTCATCTGACTCAAAGACCTGCTTGGGTAAACCCCTTTGCCTCTCCTTCTGCTTGTCCAGTGTGTTGGGGTTAAAGCCTGTACCCAGCTTATGGTACCTGTGGCAGAAGTTAACATCACACTTTAGACGCTTGGTGAAAAATGTTATTTTGAGCTACGATAGCCTATTTGTGTAAACAAACAAATAAACAAAAATGTTTGAGAGAAAACTATTACTTTGAGAAAAAAACTACATTAAACGCTAAAAGGTAGAATCTTTTTATGGAGCCTTATATCTTAAAAAAAATAAATAAATAAATAATAATAATAATAATAATAATAATAATAATAATAACTTCCCTTAATATTGTCTAAAATGGACCAGTCAATAAGCACTGATATTAATATGGGATAGTGTTATGCCGTTATCACCCCAATGTGGTTTATCTTTCTCAAACCCTGAAGACCTTTAGTCCACTTATACTACAGCAATTTGCCAACAATTCTGTAATTTCTTATTAAAAGGCAGGGTCTCCTTTGTTTGAAAGCCAAAGTTGACATTTGAAATCACCAAAACAAACACGCCCCTAACCCAAATGGGTCCCACCCCTGTTTTGATAGCTCTGCCCCACATATACACCAGGCTAGTATAACCCAAGTATAAACCAGACAAGTATTGTGGCAGAACCTGTTGGGGCAGCTGACCGAGGGGATATTTTTATCAATAAATGAACTCAATGAGTAATACAAATGTGTTTTTGTAGTACTGTGTGTTGTACTGTGAAACATTTATCTCCGTTTCACGCAGAAGACGTTCAGTTCTCTCTAGCGCTGGAAAGTTGATCCTATATTAACACGAGTCCTACTTCTTGCCTTATCGTAAGCCTTTCTTCGCATTTTGTCTTTGTTTTTATCCTCCATGTCAATGTTAAAACCGCTTTCTGCTAATGTCACACATGCGCACTGAACACTCTCTCCGCAGCATATTGACAAGACACGCCCCTTTCTGCTCATTGGCTACACGGTCGTTTTGTTTGGCGGCTCAACGCAGTTTTCTGAAGCATTTCTCAAACAATGAAGACCCCACCTCTGAAGAATGGCACTCTATACATCTAGTTACATTTCATGTTATGGGATGTCTGGAAAAACAGGTTAGTTCCTATTATCAGTTACAGTGGCTGTAAAACAGACAGTCTTGCCCTTGAAACCAGTATGGGGAAAAAGATAAACAAAAATTTAAAAATTTCACAAAATGCAATGTCTGCCATCGTAAAAACATTTCTGTGTCAGAAAACTAAGCTACAGCTTTATCTCTGACTAAAACAAAGCACTGACGATAAAGACTCTTACATCTCCTTAACAATCATCATCAGATTCACAATTACAGATTTGTTTTTGTCAAAAAACATCTTTTCAATCTGTATTCAGTACTTAAAGAATAAAGAATAAATAAATACTACACAGTAATATAACCGTGAGAACTGCTGTTAAGTTACTGAACACTGAGAACTCGAAAGCTGCTTGCTTTGAAATTTCATACTGCATAGGATGGAGCCAAGCACTGCAGTTTATAATCATAGTCCTAATCATCATGCGATTTAAACTAGACGAAACCTTTTATTACAAGGATTTGTGGTCCTGAATCCTCGTGATTTGGTTATTAGCAAACTTCTTCAGGTGGCTTGTAAAGTGCCTTTTTCCAGATCACAGGCTACCAAGTGGTAAAAAAAAAAAAGTAAGACAAATGGAGCTGCACAAGAAACATGAGCTATACAAGCGAGACTGCTGAGAACGCTGTAGATGAAATTACAGTGGATTGAGGACAGTGTAATTACTCAGGAGTAACCTGTAATTATTCTTAAATAGCACGTTTAAAGAAAGGACTAATGTACAACACACACCAGCTTAAGAGAAAATAAAAATACAAGTTTTCTGAGAGAATCAGGGGCAAAATCAGAGTGAGAACAGGAAAGCTAGATGATCAAGAGTGCTCAGTTCATCTAAGACAATACTATGCTCCCATTCAAAAACATACATTTTATTTATTTATTTTATTGAGGGGCTTCTCGAGTGATTTTTACAAGAGTTTGACGAGGGATTGAAAGTTTGAGTTGTGTTATGAAACATGGACATAACACTAGACATAAAAAAGAAAACAATGTTATGGAAAGAATTTTTTCTAGGATACATCCCAGTTCGTGTGAATGAGAGGAGATAAGCCTTTACTGCTTTCTGTTTGTGTTGTTGTGTAACCTCACAGGTAATGTTTGTGTTCACGCTTTCTTGTATTTTGACTCTGCATGTTTGCTGATATGATCACATCACTAGTCTGTACAAGTCTACATCGTATTTGTCCCACGTCCTCCTAAAACCAAAGTAGCCAAAATTGAGAGGCAAAAGTTGGGCCATCAGCAGCAGTGAGCCACTCAAATTTAGGTCTTGCCCACTCGATCAAAGGTAGATTTTTTTTTTAATTTATTTTAGCCAAAGGGAAAAATAACACAGAAAATACCAGCATGTTTTCTAACTTCTGATTGGGTGGGCAGCCTACAGGCCAATGGATGATGATCTGTCTCTGCAGTAGTCCAACACAAAGCACCGCCCCCACAGCACAGAATAGTTTTCACCACTCACTTCACACTACTGTCAGTTCAACACACCTACAGACTCTAGTTCAGTACGGACCTTTTTTTTTTTTGGGAAAGTTCAATATTTTGTGTGGCCACCATTATTTTCTAGCACTGAATTAAACCTCATGGGCATGGAGTTCACCAGAGCGTCACAGGTTGCCACTGGAGTCCTCTTCATTTTTTCACATCCTCAGAGAGTTCTTTGCCATGAGGTGCCATGTTGAACTTTCAGTGACCAGTATAAGAGAGAGAACACCAAATTTAACACACCTGCTACCCATTCACACCTGAGACCTTGTTACACTAACGAGCCACATGACACCAGGAAAAGAAAATAGCTAATTGGGTCCAATGTAGGGCCTTTTTACACCCGGTCACTTCATGTGTTTTCTCTGATCCGATAGCTATCTGATTTGTTAAAACCGTTCCATTTACATTAGGCCACATAAATGCGTCTCGGCGAATCGCATATCGATCTGATCTTTCTACCCGCCCAAAATGCAAATATATTTTACCTCATTTCCGGGCTAATTGAAATGGAACACGCTTTGGTGTGTGCGGTTGCTACAAAAAACAGCATTTACTGTTTGCTGCATTTTCGCTGGCGGCAGCAGTGCATTTCAAGACCCAACGAGACGCCTGGGTGTAAGATCGGAGACAGCGCTGGTGGGAAAACATATTTTTTTCTGGCGCTATGCACGACTCGCGAGTCACCTGCGAGTGACGTATTCCGTTTGGGAGGAGTATAGCGCTGACGTATGTGGCTTGAACAACCACATGCATTTACACATGTCCAGTTTCATCTGAAATGCGTCCCAGACCACCTCCTGAAGTGGTTTGAACGATCGGATTTATATCCGTCTCGAAAACGTTTCGGAGGGCATTTACACCTGGTCTTTTTACCATCGGATAGCTATCGGATCACAGAAAACGCATGAAGTGACCAGGTGTAAAAAGACATCTTCACTTAGGGGTGTACTCACTTTTGTAGCCAGCGGTTTAGACATTATTGGCTGTGTGCTGAGTTATTTTGAGGAGACAGCAAATTTACACTGTCATACAAGCTGTACACTCACTACTTTACATCGTAGCAACGTGTCATTTCTTCAGTGTTGTCACATGAAAAGTACAATAAAATATTTACAAAAATGTGAGGGGTGTACTCACTTCTGTGAGATACTGTATAACTGTATATATACCCATTGCTTTGTGTAACACTGTGACTAGTGTTATACTGTAAATAATATTCAGAATATTATTAAAATAATTAATGTTTTTATAGTGCCTGTATTGAACATTACACTTGTACAGTATTTCCAAAAAGAAAGAAATCTGAAAAAAAAAGAAATCCGAGTGTCTTACTTGCGGCTGACGATGGCCCAATCCTCGGTGTAGGATCGGATACAGTCACGTACGTGTGCATCGTTGTCACTGAAGTGATTAAGAAAAAGAAGTCACACAGGGATCGACATAAACTACGTTAACCACAAGTATAAAAACAGCTGCCTAAAGAACTCGGCCTATTAATAGTAACACAAATTTCATCACGGGAAAAGACCGTTCGGTCCCGAAAGAAAAGCTCGTCCATCTTTACTGAATCAAATCCTGAACACAATATTTATATTAGAACATGATGTGACACTAAGAAAATACAGTTCCTTTTTTTTGATAATAAAGTAAACTATGCATTAATCAAAAGGGACAGAAAAAAGGAGAAACAAGCCAAGTTGAAATGACTGAGTCTAAGCTACAGCTAGTAAAGCAGGGAGACAAGCTGTACATATGAGAATCAGGCAGGATATGGAGGAGTTCCCCAGCTACTCTTAAGGATAACAACCAGGCTTTGTTTGAACAACCCCGTGAGCAGACAGCGTGGGAAGCTTAAAAACCAGGACTAAAGAGGAAAAACCGAGCACTAAAGTAGCTCTGCTAAGGGACTTAAGTCTCAACGAACCATAAAGACCCACTGGTACTGAATTATACCCTGCACCAAAATGACAGATTACTGAATAAAACCTCTGTAAGTCTTGTCTGTACATCTTATCACTTAGACAGGATTATGTAGTAAAATTTTCTTTTTAATATAGAATTTGATTTAAACCACTTTGAGACTGTGGTACTTATATATTAATTATATTTTTCATTTTTATACAGTATCTATTATTCCCACTTGATCTTTTTTCCCTCTCGATCTTTTGAAACTCTCTTTTGATATAAACCACTATAACAAAATTAATGCAAAACTATCGCAATAGTAGAAGCTTAATATCAGTACAGATAGTACTCTTCGTATCCATATAATAATAGGTGTAGTAGCATTAGTAGTGTCGATAGAGTATTATTATTAATAGCAGTAGCATCGATAGTATTGTACTTTGTTAATCACAGACAAAACGTCACTCATCTCAAGTGCACTGGAAATGAGAACACATGACATGCTCACCCTTCCTCTGGCACTGCTTGGCCCAGTGTCCTGCACTCTCTGGGTGTGTAAATGACTTCAATATCATCTGGAGGAAAGTCGATGAGGTCTCTCAGAGGTCCTGACTCGATGATGGGTGGATGAGTGATCAAATACTCCTCAAAGTCCACCGGCTCCACCGCCTCGGTCAATGGCACCTAGAGATAGACAGGAAGACGAAGGGAAAGAGAAAGCAAGAAATAAAAAAAAAACACTATGGACCCTTTTCTCTAATAATGAGTAAGGGCCAACATTCTAAAAAGATAATATGAATATGATATAACTGCTAAAAAAGCTAAAAACCGAGCACATTAGAAAGAGGAGAGCCAGGTGCAGGTATACATACCGAGTTACTTGCTGCATTTCCCCCCATGTGGAGATTTTTGAGGAGTTGAGGGGAACCTCCATACTGACCAGCGATCTGCTTCCTCACCTCCGCAGCTACAGTCCTGAAACATAGTGAGACAAGTTAGAGCATCATGCGACAAATAAACGAATGATCAACTGAACTGACAACTACTATATCCCATGATATGGCACTTTGATCAAAAATCATGAAACAAACCCTACTGAAAATCTTCCTGCCACAACCTACAATTTTATACAACAGAAAAGGCTTGGTGACAAATCAGCCACAGAAATACAAAAGGCTTACACTCAATGTACTGATGAAATGGCCTACAATCCTGACATCACAGGCAACTGAAAGCTTTTTTGTTTTCCCATTAGATTTTATTTGTGAATCACAGAGAACTAGTGAAGATATCAGGGATTATTCTTGGCCAATGAGAGGACCGGTTATATAACTAGTTAGGGTTTTATATAACATTAAAGTTCATATACACTACAAGTTTAAATGTTAGTTCCAACCAAATTTATTTGTTCCCACCATTAATTCCGTACATAGTTCTTCACAAGCCTGTTGCCAAGCTGGAAGCACACAATTGTCTAAATGTTTTGTGTGCTGCAGCATTACAATTTCTCTTCACTGGAACCAAAAGGTCAAACATGTTCCAACATGACAACGGATGGAAACATGGTATGTCATGAGTGATATAAAAGAACTCAGTAATCAACCCAGAGCCCTGATCTCAACCTCAACAGACACCTTTACAATGAACTGGAGTGGTGACTGATCTCCAGACCCAACATCAGTGCCAGATCTCACTAATGCTCGTTTTGGAGCAAGTTGTGTTTAGTTAAAATAAATATAAAACAAACAGTGATCCCAACAGAGGTGTAGGTTGATGGTATCTTAAGTCTGTGACGTAGTGAATCAGTGTTGATGTACTCCTTGATAGAGACTTCAAAGCACTTTTGTTGGTCGCTCTGGATAAACGGCATCTGCCAAATGCTGTATATGCAAAATCTAATGAAAAATCTTTTCATTGGCGTGGAGGTTATTCAAGTAACTCTTGAATTAGTATGTTCAGAAAGTACATATGGGTTTGATGGTCAGGTGGCGACTAACATTTCCGAGGCATCCAGACATTGTACCAGCTCCGACTGTCTTCTGTGCAATGAAGATTTTGGACCTCCACTGAGATGAGGCTGACTCTATGAGAATCCTGAGACATCTACAGATCTACCAGCTACAGTTGGTGATATGATATCAAGAGGAGATCTGAACTCCATGTGATCTTTACACCAATTCAACCTGTTTGACTGTATATTTATAATAACACCCTCTAGTGTCACCCATATGAGGATGGGTTCCCCTTTGAGTCTGGTTCCTCTCAAGGTTTCTTCCTTACCAATTTAAGGGAGTTTTTCCTTGCCACTGCTGCCTGAGTCACCTCAGACTTGCTCATTGGGGATAAATACATACATACATACATACATACATACATACATACATACATACACACTGTGAACTATATATATCTTGAATTTTTTTACTATATTAATTGTACTATATCAACTATATTGTGGGGCAAGTCGTGGCCTAATGGTTAGAGTCTGACTCGTAATCCGAAGGTTGTGGGTTCGAGTCTCGGGCCGGCCACGACTGAGGTGCCCTTGAGCAAGACACCGAACTCCCCAACTGCTCCCCGGGCGCCACAACATAAATGGCTGCCCACTGCTCCGGGTGTGTGTTCACGGTGTGTGTGTGTGTGTTCACGGTGTGTGTGTGTTCACGGTGTGTGTGTGTTCACGGTGTGTGTGTGTTCACGGTGTGTGTGTGTTCACTGCTGTGTGTGTGTTCACTGCTGTGTGTGTGTTCACTGCTGTGTGTGTGTTCACTGCTGTGTGTGTGCACTTTGGATGGGTCAAAATGCAGAGAACGAATTCTGAGTATGGGTCACCATACTTAGCTGTATGTCACGTCACTTTCACTTTCACTTAATTCTCTATATTTTTACCTTCTGTTCTATGTTTATGTTCTGTAAAGCTGCTTTGAGACAAAGCCCGTTGTAAAAAGCGCTATACAAATAAACTTGAATTGAATTGAATTGTATTGAATTTAGATGTAATGAGAGTGTGTGTGTGTGCCCTGCGATTGGTTGGCACTCCATCCAGGGTGTACCCTGCCTTGATGCCGGATGACGCCTGAGATAGGCACAGGCTCCCCGTGACCCGAGGTAGTTCAGATAAAGCGGTAGAAAATGAGTGAGTGAGAGAGTGAATTGAGATGTACATAGGTCATAGTCCCTGAGCTAAAACCATCTACACATTTCAAGTAAGGGCCATTGGTTCATTCCTGTTGTGAGGAAAACATTAGACTAGAGACTTCAACCACTATTCTGTTTGCCGGGTTTTTAATCTATTCAAGAAAACTGAGCAAACTATACCCCTAACCCCCTTGGACCAAACCCAGACTCTCTGCTTCCTTAAAGCAAAAGTAAATAAGTTATACTAGAAATATAAGCATGCCACATAGGCCCAAAAAAAGTGTAAAAAAGGTGTTCCATAAATAAATAAATAAATAAATAAATAAATAAATAAATAAATAAATAAATAAATAAATAAATAAATAAAATAAAATAAAATAAAATAAAATAAAATAAAATAAAATAAAAAAATAAAGCTGTCAGTTTCAGGAATGCCATTAAATATTTAGTTTTAAAATTAATTTTAGACCCCACTTGTATTTTTATATTTAATCAGTATTATAGCACACATACAACCAGTTGGCATTAACAGCTTTATCCTGATCAGTGTCATGGTGGATCTAATGCCTATCCCTGGGAACGAGTTGAGAATATAACCTGTATGTGATGCCAGGCTACTGTAGGGAAGTATGTACTGTATATTAAACATAACTTAAACATAGGATTGTCGCTTGAACTGTAGAGATTATCCGGCATGCCTCATGTAATACATATTAGAGATGGTACTAATTCAATACCCCGGACTGGTACAGGATTGACTGAATATTTAATCACAAAAAAGTGTACAAAGTGACTTCAATCCTGTAGCGAATATTCTAAAGATTGGACTGGGGAAATTATTTTGGGAACAGGAAGTGTTCACATATAAAGAGACTTGACTGTTTTTTTATTAGATTAACCTAGTATACCTAGACTTTATTTTATTTATTAATAAACATCTAAAAATATTTGGTGGATATCCATATCGGCTGCCGTGTAAGGTTTTAATATCTGTATTGGAAAAAGAATATATAATAAATATATAATATATAAATGAATATATTCACCCTTTAAGAGAAAATCTGTAGCATAAAACACAATCAACAAAAATGCTCACTCTCATTTATCAGTTAGAGGTAAATGGTTAATAGACAAAATGTTTTCCCTAGTATAAAACCTATTTTGATGTTTACATGACGTGACCTCTTTCTGCTTAAGTTATAAACATGTTAAGCAGCACTCAAATTAATATAATTGTGATTAGCTGCTTAAGTGGTTATTGCAGCCAGACTTAGTAGAACATGTGCACAACCTCTTGAGGTAACATGACTGAAGACAAACTTTGCCTGAAATGATTACACTTATTACAATTATGGCATTTGGCAGACAACTTTTTTCCAGAGCAATGTACAAAAGTGCTTTTAAAGTCTCTATCGATGAATCGATTATTAGACACTTATAGAAACAGTCTGATGCGGTGATTCCTCCATTGTTCTACCAGAGACTGGACTCATTTTGCCATGTAATCGTTTGATACAGTGTGCACTAGAGATTCAGTATCATTGCAATGTCAGTATGTCAAAGACTAAGTAACATAATATACATAATGTGCATATAACAAGTCCTTATCCCCCACAAACAGAGGATGTTACAGAGCTGACACCACATGGCCAGAGGCCTTGTTGATTTTGGACAGGCTTTTATTTAGACTAGGCATTCCTTGACAAACCGAAGAAAATTAGCTCTCGTGCCTGGTGTTTATTAAGACACAGGTTAAAACTTTCAATTCCCGTTTCATGGCCTGAGTGCTGGGACACTTCCAGTACAAACTGTGCACTTGACTGGGAAACAGTTCAAGCAGAAACAAACCAAACTTTGAGGGATAGGAGCAGAAATGATTTTTCCGCAATAAACAATGTCTAATCCTTATTATGATTAGCCATATCCATGTTCTTTTCTGGTACAAATACATGGAAAATAGCAGTTTAAAAATTCCCACACAGTGCAAAATAAGATGGTGGTTTAGTGCTTTTTTCTTCCTGTCACCATAATAGTTTGATCAAAAAAGAAGTAAAAATATAAATCTATCCCAAAAGGAAAAGCCGTGTGGAAAAAAGATCCCAAAATGAGAGGGTTGATTCTACAGTAACGTTTCTGGCTGTTGAAAAAAATTTGGTCATATGAAAATCAAGACCAGTTTACAGCCTTAGGAAAAATAAATTAGGAAAATAAAACATATGGTGATGTCGAACCATCAGTCCAAACCGATTTAAACTTCTCATCAAAGCCCAGAAACAAAAAATGCAAAAGCATTTGGTGAATAAATCAAAAGCCTTCCTTATCAAACCATAATAGTTAGATAATTTAAGACAGATGTCAAGACTGATCATCTAGACATCAGAGATTATTGCTGTCCTGTCCAAAAATGGCTGTTAATGTCACAATATATAATCTGATTTAGAGTTAAATCAGGCAACCACCCATATATCTACTTCTTCATCAGTCTAAGCAGAGATGTCCAGAATTTCCTAGTTCCCCAGAGATGTCCAGAATTTCCTAGTTCCCCAGAGATGTCCAGAACGTCCTAGTTCCCCAGAGATGTCCAGAACTTCCTAGTTCCCCAGAGATGTCCAGAACTTCCTAGTTCCCCAGAGATGTCCAGAACTTCCTAGTTCCCCAGAGATGTCCAGAACTCCCCTAGTTAACCCAAGTTAATCCAGGGCAGATGAGAGCTATAATCTCTCCAGCTATCTTTTGTTCTGCCTCAGGGTCTTTTCACCGTTGGACATACCTGAAACACCTCCCCAGGGAATCTATAAGAACCAGCCTAAACACGTGCCTGAACCACCTTAACTATCTCTTTTCACCACAGAGGAGCAGTGACTCGGCTTTTAGCTCCTAGGAGCGTCTGAGCTCCTCACCCTTTCTTCATGATTGAGCCCAAACACTCTGCCATTTCTGCCACTTTTATTCCTGACCACACTCCTTCTAGCACTACCCAGAGCTTTTGATCACAGGTAAGGGTTGGAAGATTGATTGAGTATAAAACTGATCGTTTCGCCTTTTGGTCGTTGCACGAAGAAGCAAACAGGACCACATCATCTGCCACTGGGCTGCATCTAGAGATTCTATCCATAAAACATTTAGAAAAACAGGTCACTAACAGGTAAATGTGTGGAGCTGGATAAGATTTGAAAATTTTTATGCATACAGACCCCATTCGCACTGATGTACACAAAGCACCACCCCCAACTAATACTTACTAGAGTTACTGTTATTAAGGACTGGCATGATCTCCTTTTGTGTAGATGTGTACGTAGACATAACTGCTTGAAAGCCAAGTTATAACTGTATGAACATTGAATGTTTCCTCATAGTGATTTAAGAGGATGTTAGGTGTGTCTATGGGGCTTTTTACACCTGGTCACTTCATGTGTTTTCTGTGATCAGATAACTATCTGATGGTAAAAAGACCAGGTCTAAATGCCCCCGAAACGTTTGAGACGGATATAAATCCGATGGTTCAAACCACTGGGACGCATTTTAGACGAAACTGGACAGGTGTAAATGCATGTGGATTTTCAAGCCACATACATCAGCGCTATATTCCTCAAGTGACTCATGAGTCGTGCCAGAAACAGAAATGAGGTAAAATATATTTGCATTTTGGGCGGGAGTAGAAAGATCGGATTGATATCCGATTTGCCAAGACACATTTATGTGGCCTAATGTAAATGGAACAGTTTTAACAAATCCGATAGCTATCGGATCAGAGAAAACACGAAGTGACCAGGTGTAAAAAGGCCCTATAAAATGAAACTGTCCAAATGAATTTAAATACAAGCAAACATCCTTAACCAACTGGAAAGTTTCCAAACTGGGTTTTTTTTAAACACACTTATTCAGAGACTTACACTTAGGCTTGCACTATTATATTTTCTTATAATTTCCACCAAATTTTCCACATTATTTGTAGAAGTACGAAGTTCCGTTTCTTAACCAACTGGAAAGTTTCCAAACTGGGATTTTTTAAACACACTTATTCAGAGACTTACACTTAGGCTTGCACTATTATATTTTCTTATAATTTCCACCAAATTTTCCACATTATTTGTAGAAGTACGAAGTTCCGTTTCATACCTCTCACTTCAGATTTTATATATGTTTATATATAAATAACTGACTACACTGATATCACCACAAAGAAAACCCTTTCCAATAACACAGTGCGTCCGGCAATGCGGAAGCTTTAGAGCAACACGAATATAAATCAATGCAGCCACCACTGTTTTTTTTTTTTTTTTTTTATTTCTTTTTGCATAAAACCACAGCAATCCAGAAACAACCAGGCAGGATCTTGTTGGTCTTGTGTTAGAAGCAGATTTGGATAACAGTATTTCAATCAGTCTCACTGGCTAAAATGTGTACCGGGTATACTTAAGTCATTTTTTATAATAAACAATAACAAAAACTCATTGACAAACTGATAACTGCATGGATCAAAATGTTGATAGCGTTATTAGCCTAGTCTACACTGTCGTGACCGTGGGATTTCATGGTTCACGATTTTGTCTCTACAGTTTACATCTCTGTACAACTGCATGAAAAACAAAACAGAAATGCCCACCTGACAGGTCAGAAGAGGACGGCCAGACTCGTTCAAGCTGACAGGAAGGTTATGAAATCTCAAATAACTACTTTTTACAAGCTTGATGAGCAGAAAAGCATGTCAGAAAGGACATGTCGAACATGTAGACAGATTAGGCTACAAGAGGAAATGTCCACCCAGAAGTTCGATCCTGTCAGCCATGAACAGGAATCTGAAGCTTCAGTCAGTGTCTCTAGGTTTAGTTTTGATTGCTGTGGCCAAAAAAGTTCTATTTCAGCATTTTTTGTGTAAAACTATAATTGGTGAAATTGCAAGCATAGGATTCTTCTTTTAAACTCCAACCAGTGAAGACAGAGTGCTTTGACCGAATGTGTTTTAGGATGACGTCATGTGACGTGTGTCAGGCCGAATCTGGGGGAAAATCTGTGGTCATACTGAAAAACTTGCGAGATCCACCAGATATCACAGAGTCGGCTTGGTTTAACGTTAATTACCTGGAGAGACTGTACAGTGTACACAGGTTCCCTTTTTACTGTCCAATATTCTTCCAAATAGCTACTTTTACTGTTGTGGATCTTCCAAAAATAAAGTAAGTAAAAATTCAACAACGATTTTTATTAAAATAAAAATAAAATAAAATAAAAAACTAGGGACTATCATAACGTTTTAGCCGAATTTGTTCCTCTTTATGATGATATTTGTTTTCATTTTCCTGACATGGGCAAATAAACAGTTTCAAAAGAAACACCGTGATCTCTGCAATACCTGACAGAAACACAGTAACACAAACAGATGTGTGCGATTTGAAACATCTGATCCTCTGACAAAGAGGGTTTCAGGAATGATCACAGGGCACCGAAGCAGACTGCAGGCTCAGTCAGATCCTCCTGAAAAACAACACGTGTTTCCTCTTTTAAAGTCTATATTTCACCCTCACAGATTACAGACGTCACTGAGTTGGGTTGCCGTTAAAGGGGTCCTTAAGATAAGTAACTCTTTCTAAAAAGGAAAACAAGTGGATAAAAATATTCACATTGTTACTGTTTTCATCCATTTATATAACAGAGAGGTTAGATTCTCGAATCTGTTTGGCTGAAATGCGTCCGATCATTTTCTACGACAGTGCTTATTCTAAAACGTACCGTTTCCATAGTAACAACTCTTCACAGAGATGATGGGTGACGTCAGATAATCTAAGACTAATAATAAACTGAAATAAAATATTACTGATTTCAAAAAAATTGTGCTAAAATATTTCTTTACTTACCAAACAAAAACATATAATTGTGATCTAGTGAAACATTAAAGCAAGGAGTCTCTGGTGTCAGTGCTCTGGAACAGGAAGTGAGTTTTGTGCAGTGGGAAAGTCATGGGGACAGGGACAGGGTCAAGTCGTCGAGACAGGGACAGGGTCAAGTCGTAGGGACAGGGACAAGTCCTCGAGACAGGGACATGGTCTTATCTCTGAATTTTTTCTTTGACACATTAATTTCAATAAACAGAAACTAAAGAGAGGCTGATAAAGTAACAGCTGCATCTACTGTAGCTGTTGTTATGTAACTGATAACAGGAACTAACTTGCTTGGTAGCCATGCAACAGCTACACAGTATGAATCTATAATCTTTCTTGCCTTACAGGCTTAAAAATCATATTTGCAAAGTTGTATAGACAAAATATATTATAGAAGTATGTGTGCGTGTGTGTGTGTTTGTGTGTGTGTGTGTGTGTGTGTGTGTGTGTGTGTGTGTGTGTGTGTACAAGCCCAGAATCGGTACTCCATGCTGAGTTTTTCGACTGGGTGTGAAAACATCAGTAGATATTTTAGATTTAATAACTGTGTTTTTCAGAGAATCACCCCATAGTCCAGAGACCATGAATCCTTACAACACGGATGGTTAAAACCAAAAAGAGCAAAACTGTCCATGCTTTCTGGGTTGGAGAATGGTGTTCTCTCTCTCCCCCTCATCAATCACAGTGAGTTAAGTCAATCGTAGGCATCTGTGAGCTCTTGAACGCACAAGAGAATGGACAGCACTTTCCTCTGAATTTATTACATGTCCTTCAGTTCATAAAGATCTGATATATAAAAAAAAAAGGTGACGATTTGAAACTCTGTCTCTGTGTCTCAGATGAAGCGTTTGATTCCTTTTTCATCCTTCTCAAAGATAAAGGAAACCTGATTTTTGAGTTGGAAAATGGCCAAGACTAACATTTCGAGAGAAATTCAGAAGGGGAAAAAAATTAAATAATCCAAATTGAACAAAATGCAACTTTAACCATAGGACCTTAAAGAATCGTTGGTATCGTGAATATCCAGAGAAACACAAATCCTGCAATACTGATATTAAAATCTCTATCATCTGAAACATAGTACCGATTTGATCGTAGAATCCTAAAAGGCAAGATTTTATTGCCAAAGAACGAAAAAGAACAGACGTGCACCATCCGTATGCTTTAAGGCAATTTGGTATGTGAGATCCTTAACATCTGAAGCAGCTCAAGAGTATAAAATACATTGCAGGACAAGATCGGAAAACTTCACAAATCCCGTATCTCAAGATTCCTGAGTGAATCTTGCATCACGTTGGCGATTTACAGCCGCACATATGCAACATATATTTCTACATCATGAAGCTCTAACGCAATCCTTGTTAAATCCCCACATCATCCCACTTTACGAGAAACCAGACTAGAAGGAGGACCAGTTTGATGCGTGAATAACCAAAGTCAGATGTGTGGATAATTAAGAATAAATGATTTTTATTTTGTGTTGTTTTAATCTCTGATAAATAAAGGCTCTGTTTCATAAAGCAGTGTAAACTGCTTGAAAATATATCTAATCAAATCCGATCCGATCCTGAGCAAAGCAGCAAGCTGTCAATCAGGAATCATCTAACAAACGCTTTGACACATAATTTCTACAATAAACAATGAAACCGAGATGCAAATCATCACATAACACTTTTCCACTGATCCAAGTCTCAAGCAACACTATAAACTGTACTGATTAGACAGGAGGTAGTTTATTTATTACACATGGAGTAAACACTAGTATTCTCTGTGTCTTATGTATCAGTGTTTCTTTAGTAAACCTTCATTTTGCAGGATTTCTTTTTAAATCCATAAAAACGACATGGTCTGGTTACATAAATTACATCCCTGGAGTATTCGTTTAGAGTAAATATGATGTAACTCGTGAATAAAACACGTATACGAGAGCACAAAGCCATCATTCCGTGTGGTTTGGGTGGGTCACTCGGGCATCTCTCTCTGACTGCGGGCTACAACAACAGTGCTAATGCTAATGCTAACGCTCATGTTAACGCTAATGCTAATGCATAGATGTCTACACGTAGATATACGTAGATATCTATGAGGCTGAGGCTAATGCTAACGCTAATGCTAACAACCCATAAAACGACCGTAGGCCGTTATTTGGGACCCGTTTTAAGGTCCATGGAAGACAACCGTCCCAAAGAGACCAGCTAAATAAAAACGGAAAAGGATTGTGCGTTTTAAATACGCTGAATAAACAGTTTCTTACCTGCTTATTTTCTGAGCGAAGGCGCGGCGCTCAGCCATTGCTGTAGCCGCTAACTGACTGCTTGGATTCCCGAAACCGCTCCAGTGTGAAACGGTACAACGGGAGAAACGGTCGGGAAAAATACCGTAAAACATCGAAAAGAAGCGCACTAACATACCTTCAAATCTCAAACAGCTCCAAACTACTTCTCCGAAATAGATTCGTAAAAAAAAACAGATTTGTAGATCATTTTATTTTCAAAACAGTCTAAATCTGTATCTAAGACCAGACATTACGGTAATAAGGCATGGGAATGAAACTCCTAAGGACAAAAAAATAATAATAACTCAATCTAACAAACAACATAATTCTAACTAGGACAAAACTAACATTGTGTTAAGTATAATGCTATTTTTTCTTCTGCTTTTCTTTTATAAATGTGTGTGTTATAAGAACAGAGCAGTGCAGTAGTGACTGACTCACATCCTGTGTCCATACAATAACAATGGAACAGGAAACTAATAAAGCTCTATGATGTGTGAAGTGCATCCTATAATAACAATAAGGTCACTTTCTCTTCATTTTCCATCCTTAACACATCCTAGTTCATTGTGTGTGTTAGTAAACTGTCATTTAAATTTTAATAATAGTTTTTTTTATTGTTCTTAAAATGATGCCTTATGGTTTAATTGAATTATGTTTTAACAAGATAAGATAAGATAAGATATACTTTTATTTGTCCTACAATGGGTAAATTTATCTGTTACAGC
>NC_062522.1:10182889-10242889 GCF_022655615.1 Tachysurus fulvidraco
CATTTAATCTATTCACCAATATACTCGATAAAGCCCAGAATAGATCATGTTATTGCTCAAAATATTTCAATAGTATATAGACAGACTTTTCTATATTTTCTAATGCATATAATTATATGGGTTAAAAAAAAAAAAGCTGCTCATTGGCGACCTCTAGTGGCTCCGATATGAAGCGCGTCATACTCAAAGTCTCGCGAGATTTTACAGAACGCCGAAGTCGTTTCCTCAAAATGTAAACAAAAGTGACATGCAGGCGATGTGAAGATAAATAGCTTAGAGGATGTAAACAGGTACAGTTGTGTATGATGCACTAAACATCTCATGCAGTAGTACTAAAGGTCTTTATACGTTTGTCTTGTAAGGATTTCCGGAAGTGTTTTAACAACTAGCTTAGAAGCTAAACATTAGCAAACAAACAAACCCTAAATAAGAAGAAAAGTTTTTAAACCTTATTTTGTTATCGATTTTTCTGTACAGTGAAAGTTTTTCTTCTCATTTCTGGACTGCGTTCATTAGTTAACTTCAGATTTTAAACGACTTTATCTACAATTACAATCTATAAAGAGAGAGAGAGAGAGAGAGAGAGAACAAGAGAGAGAGATGAGAGAGAAAGAGAGAACAAGAGAGAGACAGAGAGAGAGAGAGAGAGAGAGAGAGAGAGAGAGAGGGAGAAAAAGAGACAGAGAGAGAGAGATGAGAGAGAAAGAGAGGGACGGAGAGAGAGAGATGAGAGAGAGAGATGAGAGATAAAGAGAGAAAAAGAGAGAGAGAAAGAGAGAGAGAGAGAGAGGGAGAGAGAGAGAGGGAGAGGGAGAGAAAATAGAGCTGAGACGAGAGGGGAAGGGTGGAGAGGAGCTGGAGAGAGGGAGAGAGAGAGACGATGTAGATGGGCGCGAGATCGCATGAATAGATGTAGAGATGAGGGAGAGAGAGAGGTGAGATGAGAGAGAGATGAGAGAGAGAGTAGGGAGAGATGTAGGTAATAGTAGAGATAGAATAGATAGAGAGTAGATGTTAGATAGGTATACCGATATGATATCTATAGCATCTCTATCTAAGATCTCTCTCTCTCTCTCTCTCTCTTTATCTTTCTCTTTATCTCTCACTCTCTTTCTCTTTTTCTCTCGCTGTCTATCGTTATCTCTCTCTTTCTCTCTCTTTCTCTTTCTCTCTCTCTCACTCTCTTTATCTCTCTTTATCTCTCTCGTTATCCCTCTCTCTCTCGTTATCTCTATCTCTCTCTCTCTCTTTATATATGTATGTGTATATATATATATATATATATATATATATATATATATATATATATATATATATCTGTCTCTCTCGTTATCCCTCTCTCTCTCTCTCTCTCTCTCTCTCTCTCTCTCTCTCTCTCTCTCTTTAACACACAGGAAATTGGCCGTGTGTGCGGTGATGGGTTCCGATCCGTGTCTGAGGCCATGGAGACTAAAGGGAACGACGAGGTGGAGAAAATAAAGTCAAAATTTATGTCGGCATGGAACAATGTGAAATACAGTAAGTAACACTAACACTGCCAATTCTGCTTATTGTGCTCTGTTGAATTTCTAATAACAGCCTCTGTTAGTTTAACGTTCAGCACAGAGGGCAGGTTCTCACTGACACTATACACTGCATTGTTTGTCTTAACTTACTGTAGAGAGAGACAAAACACAGCCGAGTTTTTTTGGATATAAAGTATGACACGTCCGTCTTTATTTAACAAAAATTGCAATTGTTGTGGAATAAGAGGAAGCCACCACTGGTAATTGTCTTATAACGGCACATCATAAACATAACGGTAATGTTTTATTGCTTAAATCACATTGTATGCATTAAGTATGTTTTTTTATTATTATTATTATAGGTTGGGTGCTGAAAACAAAGACTTCCTTTAGTCGCAATTCTGTAGTCTTCCTTCTGGGAAAATGTTATCACTTCAAGGCAGATGGTAACAGAAATGCCAAACACACACCAACTTACCGGACAGCTGTTAAAGATGATCAGTACATCGTTAGAGTTCGATGTTTCTGACGAGTTTTGTGTTTATGTGATCGCAGATGAAGACAGTCCCACAGAAAGCTGCAGTACAGAGATATTTGATGATGCCACTGTCATGGGCAATGTGGAAGAATTTCGGAGGGATTTCGCTTCCCGGATCTGGCTCACCTATCGGGACGACTTCGCTGTGCTGCCGGGATCGACCATTAGCACAGACTGTGGTTGGGGCTGCACTCTCCGAGCCGGGCAGATGATGCTGGCCCAGGCACTTTTACTACATCTCCTGGGTCGAGGTCAGTTCTGGGTGTTGTTTAATGATGTTGTCTGTGCTTTTCTTGCTTATTACTTGCTTACTACTTTTCCAACAGAGTTTTGAGACTGATGGCCACCGTAGTCTGTAACCAATTGAACCAATATCAGGTTGGATCTATTGATAGAAACTTCAACTCACGTCTGGATAACGAAGTCCACCAAATGCCACAGATGTGAATGTTGTGATTTGTAGATTTATAAAATTCAGATCTATCCACAGATCAGAACAAGCTTTTTTTTTTTTTTAGATCAGAACAAGCTTTTTTTTTTTTTTTTAGATCAGAACAAGCTTTATAAAGAGATTAACAGTTGGGACAGATGAACAGTACTTGTTTTAGGATTTTCTCAGCAGTTATTTATCCTTTTGTGCATTAAATATTTACTGCAAATCTTGGTACTTCTTCTAATGTAAACTTCTTCTAACCTTTACTACAAAAAAAAAAAAGTAAAACACCAAGATTTTAAAATACACCACGATTATTTCTAACTTAAATTTAATTATTTAACATTGATTTGAATTTATGAATAAAATGTGTGAATAGAAGCCTCTATTATCACCACATATACATTACAGCACAGTGGACTTCTTTTTTTTTTTTTTTTTTGCATATCCTAACTGAGGACGTCGGGGTCGGAGCACTGGGGCAGCTATGACGCAGCTCCCATGGAGCAGAGAGGGTTAAGGGTCTTGCTCAAATGCCCAACAGTAGCAGCTTGGCTGTGCTTGGGTTTGAACCCTGACTTTCTGATTAACAACACAGAGTCTTAACCACTTGAGTCATCACTGCCCTTAGAGTGTAATGTCATGAGGGCTTAAACCCCAAGAGGTGGGGAAAAGCTTTTCCCACAAAAAGCCTACAGAACCCACAATAACACAGAATTATAGCACCATGTTGCAACTAGGTGCTTAATAATATGGGTTCTGTTCAGTAAGTCAGGCCAGATTTCAACAAAGATATGAAAGCGACATACAGTTCCCAAGCAGTGGTGTGTGTTATACAGTAGTAGGGCTGTGGTTCAGCATGCAGTTTGACTGCTAGGTCTCATCTTCAGTAGGTAAGTACACTTAAGGATGCAGTTGATCTGGAGCCTGTCGAGGGAACACACTGGATGTCAGGCTGGGACACAACCTGAATGAGATGTCAGGCCACCTGAAAGACAGCCTGCACATGCACTCAATTACACATCGGCACAGTTTAGAGCAGGGGACGGCAACCCACGGCTCCGGAGCCGCAAGTGGCTCTTTCATCCCTCTGCTGCGGCTCCCTGTAGATTTGGAAAATAAATCTTTAATTTGGATTTATTTTAGTTAGTTAGTTAGTTTAAAAAACATTCAATTCTAAGATTATGATGCTCATTATTATTATTATGAACATTCAAATAAACCGTGTTTAATTTGTTTGTCGCTCAAAATACGTGTCATAACTGCCGACTTGCCAAATCCGACACACAGAAGCATACACAGTTTTGGTTCGCCGCAGCCGGCGAGTTAAATTTTGATGTTTGAATACGAAGAGGACTCAATTAGACATTGAACATTTTGTTTGAAAGTAACCTTCAACCCAGCGTCTTTTTTGTTAAGGTTAGTTCAAACTGTCCAAAATATTTTTGTTTGCCTGCAGAAATAAAATTTCGTTTACTCGGCAGCAGTTCATTGATTTCATAAATGCAACACACTACAGTTTTTTTCTACACTTTCCATAAAGGTAAAAAACGATATATGCTGTGTGTTCTCTTCATTTTAGATGTCAAAAGGGTTTTGTGGCTCCCTGTGTTTTTTTTGTCCTGTGGGAAACGGTTCCAAATGGGTGTTTTGGGTGTTTAAGGTTGCCGACCCCTGGTTTAGATGCAGGAATCCCAGAATCCTAGTGTTCCTGATATAATGAAATGAAAAGCGAGGGTCCCGTGACAGACCGAGGCTATAATTAACAAGATGAACCTCTGATCCGAATCTATATTATGGCCTTTTTTCAGAAAACAATGTTTAAGAAGAAGTTTCTGACACCGACTCATTATGTCATGCGAAGTATCTGAAGGGGCATCAATCAGGTTTATTGATCAATTACATGATGTCATTATGTTAACGTGTCAGAATCAGACCCTTTATGACACTCGCCAGTTTTAGCCCCACCACTTAGCGCCCACTCTGTTTGTAAGGATAAAATGCAGTAAAAGTGAAATACTGGGCACATTGAATCTTATAATTGGACTATTCTTTAAGTAGTAGCCCTTCTCATTAGAAGTCAGATTTAAATATGCCCGTGTGATTTATAGGAACTTCGTATAAGGACTTATGAAAGACTTTTCTATTGCTCTGTGTTACACAGTATGGACATTTCTGGTTTATTTGAATTAGCTAGAAAGAAGTTCTGAAGTCACGTTCCAAAATATATAGATAAGTTTGTAATTAATCATTTAAAGTGCATCATCTTAATATTTGATAATATGATTTCGGCCTGTCTGTCTACTGTATTTTTCCTTCTCAGATTGGACCTGGCCTGACTCACTGACCTTAGAGCCTCTGGACACTGAGACATGGACGAGCAGCGCAGCACGAAAACTGGTCGCTTCATTAGAAGCTTCATTCCAGGGAGACAGACAGAGACACCCAGAGACTGTATACCAGCCCCAGTGTGGGGCAGAAGAAGCTGACTCCCACCTGAAAGAGGTGTACCACCGCACTATTGTGTCCTGGTTTGGAGACACTTTCTCTGCCCAGCTTGGGGTCCACAGGCTGGTCCATCTGGGTATGACCTCAGGGAAAAGAGCAGGAGATTGGTATGGTCCTGGAGTAGTGGCACATATACTCAGGTTGGTGTGACTGCACTTGGAGTCTAGTGTCAACTGGCAGTAACCATAGTGTAGCAGTTCATATCTGTAGCAGTTCATTCAAGATGTTTTGGATTTTGTTTGACACGTGGAGGTGAAAATGTTTTTGTTAAAAAAAAAAAATCCTTACACTAGGCTCACTGTGATTCTGTTTAAAATATCCCAAGAACCCATTTCTCTCTCTCTCTCGAGAGAGAGAGAAGATAGAGAGAGAGAGAGAGAGAGAGAGAGCGGGGGAGAGAGGGGGAGGAGAGATAGAGGAGAGATGGGAGAAGAGAGAGAGAGAGAGAGAGAGACGAGAGGGGGAGAGAGAGATGAGGGAAAGGGAGAGAGAGGGAGAGAGAGAGAGAGAGAGAGAGTGAGAGAGGACGAGAGAAGAGAGAGATGAGAGATGAGAGAGAGAGGGAGAGAAGAGGAGAGAGAGAGAGAGCAGGGAGGAGAGAGAGAGGGAGAGAGAGAGATCATATAGAGCATATAGATAGATAGAGGTATATGAGAGATGAGGATAGGAGATAGAGAGATGATATATATATCGATAGAGAGAGTTAGAGATATCTTTATCCTGCTATCTCTCGCTATAAGGTGCTCTATTCGTTATATCTCTCTATCTAGGTGTATCTCTCTCTCTTTCTCTCTCTCTCGCTCTCTCTCTCTTTCTCTCTCTCTTTCTCTCTCTCGTTATCTCTCTCTCTCTCTCTCTCTCTCTCTCTCTCTCTCTCTCTCTCTCTCTCTCTCTACATATGTAGGAAAGCTGTGGAAGAGTCTACAGATCCAGAACTGCGAGGTGTGACTGTTTATGTGGCACAGGACTGCACAGGTATACTAGTTAATTCAAGTATACTGTATCTGCCTTAACAAATAAGTTCCTTAAAATTAAACCTACTGACAAATGATAAGTAAGATACACACACACACACACACACACACACACACACACACACACACACACACACACACACACACAAATATATATACACACAGAATGCTGTTAATTGTGCTAAAAGCAGACATCCGTTGATGAGATGTCTGTGATATCGATTGCAGTGTACAGCGCTGATGTTATTGAGAGTCACTCAGTGCAGGTGGTCCCACACGCAGCCCCCGAGGAAGCACTCGCTGACAGCAGAGCCGTCATCATTCTCATCCCTGTCAGACTGGGGGGAGAGAAGATCAACCCTGAATACTTCAGCTTTGTCAAGGTGAGACTGATTAACATGTTGGCAGAAGTTACACCTGATATTCATGTAACCGATTTTATACATACTTCATGAGATGTCTTAGTAAACACTGGATCTGGAGTAAGTCCTGTGTGCAGTGTATTGTTCTTGAATGCAGTAAGTACAGGAAGGAAAGCATGGACTCGTCATTACTTACACCTTACAGAACCTGCAAAATGTTAATCAATCAAATAAAATCGAGAGGAATCATAATTGCATTTTGATTCTTAATACCGTGTGCCATTACCTGGATGATCGGCGATGGTTTTTAACGTCGTGTTAGAGCTGTTTATAAGTTCCCTTGTTTGTCCTGTGCAGTTAAACTTCTCACATTCTTTGCCTTTTCAGTATCTTCTGTATATTTGACTCCTTTCCAGCGGAGGTTATGTAAGGGTTCAAATCCATCCAAATCAATCCAAAGCTGATCCTATATTAACACGTCCTACTTCTTGCCTTATCGTAAGCCTTTTTTCGCTTTCTTTCTTTGTTTTTATCCTTCATGTCAATGTTAAAACCGCTTTCTGCTAATGTCACACATGCGCACTGAACACTCTCTCCGCCCATATTGACAAGACACGCCCCTTTCTGCTCATTGGCTACACATTTGTTTTGTTTTTGTTTTGTTTGCCGGCCCAACTCAGTTTTCTGAAGCATTTCTCAAACAACGTACACCCCACCTTTAAACCCTGACTTTTTGATTAACCACCTAATTTCCTAATTTAGTGGATTATCTTTATTTTTTTTTATTTGTATTTGTTTCTGGATTTTTATTTTTTTGATCACTAAGTAATTAATAATAAAAAATTCAGTAAATTGAACATTTGTGTGTGGATTTGAGAGTAATACACAATTTAACCTTGACGGTGTGATCTGTCTATAAAATTGCCGATTCATCTCCAATTATCCGGAATGACGCAGATCATACAAGTCTCAAATTAGTGAGTTTTTTAATACCATAAACTCACACAAACTCACTGAGCACAAATAAACCGATTTCTGGTGTAAATGCTCGTGTGAATAATTTACAAATAAGTTTGTTTCGTATCGTGTTTTTATAACTGAGGACTTGTTGTAAATGAGGTAAATATGCTCAAGGCGTTACATATACTCCGCTGTCAGAGTTCATTTGAAGCTCATTGTGTCTGGGGGTGAGGGTGTGCGGATGGTGTAAACGTTTCAGATTCTGCTGCGTCTTTTATGCAAATGCAAACATTCAGTTTTTAATAAAGTCTATCCTTCAGATGTTTAAGTTATTTAAATAATTTCTTTCTCCAGGCTATCCTGAGTTTGGAATATTGCATCGGTATCATTGGAGGGAAACCCAAACAAGCCTACTACTTCGTAGGATTTCAAGGTGAGCCTCGTAATCCGAGATCTTTATTTAAAGCATCCTGTTAAAGCATTCTGTAGAGAAATGAACCTCATAGCTGAAGCAGAGCTTATTTGATGATGGATGGTTCTCCATCCATCATGTATGACCATCTGTGCCACCCAAAGTAGCCCATTCTCCATCACCTTGATCTGTGAGCAGGAACCTTCAGTTGTACATGCTAGCAGTCAATATTTCCCCATTTACATTTTTAGCAATTTAAAAACGGCCGATGACAAGCGATGCGTTCTCTCTGCCAGGTCCGTCCTGCCGCCTGCATCTATCATATGCAAATGACGCCATATAATTGGATGTTTGTGAAAGTAATTTTCCAGCACCAAAACAAAAATAAATAAATAAATAAATAAATTAAATGACAATCCTCTTTGCTGTCTAACGGATGTGGTTGTGCGACTAGATTGGAATAAAGAGAGAAAGAGAGAGAGAGAGAGAGAGAGAGGGTTTAATCTATTCCATTTTGTGAAGGACTAAGAGGGGAAAAAATCCACGCTGGGGTTCATTTTTTAGGAGCCTAAGACAATCTGTGCATGACTTTGAGCTGTTCTGCATAGAAATTGAGGAAGGATATGCATTATTATAAGCATGGTGTTTTTTTTTTTTGAATAACTTGTCTTTTGTTTTGTCCTTGTAGACGACAGCATGATTTACATGGACCCTCATTACTGTCAGTCTTTTGTGGATGTCAGCACAAGCAATTTTCCTCTGCAGGTAATGTAGAATTGCAAAAAAGCTGACCGCTGCCTAGTGATGTGAATTTAATAGTTTCTGTTAGTACTTAAGGGTATGAATTTTAAAGAAGCCCTCTGCACTCAATTACTGAACACACACGAGTCGATTTACACCTCTATTTGACATCTAGGACATGTCTCATGCAGGAAAAGGCAAGTGGAATGTTAAAATATGTTCTGTTAGATATATCAGCTCTTTATACCCTGCTAGAGTGTTCGACTCTTCTTGTGGGCATGATAAAGTGTTTTTACATTTTTGTAAAAATACAGCATGACAACACGAAATACTGAGCCGTTCCTTTAGCCTGTCTGTCACAACCGTTCAAACCGTTCAAAAATCCAGAAAACACATTTCACTTGGCCAAGTTGAGGCTTTTTATTTGTTCTGTCTGGTTCACACGGACATGGAAGGATTTTATTTTGCCACTTACAGAAAGACCTGTAGTCTAGTGGATATTATTCTCCTATAGCACAAGATCACATTTAGACAGTATTACAATCTAAATACTTTGTTTATTATTATTTTTTTCTCTCTCCCCCAGTCATATCACTGTCCATCACCAAAGAAGATGCCTTTTGTTAAAATGGACCCAAGCTGCACTATTGGGTTCTACTCCAAAAGTGTTCAAGATTATGAAAGAATTAGCAGTGAGCTGTCAAAGGTGGGTGAAGCTTGATGTTGGAAAGACTGTATACTGTATATACTGTTGTACTGTCTGTCAAATGCCTGTGTACAGCAAGCCAACGTGTTCAAACACACAGCTAACAGTACAATACACTTCCCTGGTGTGAAGGTGTGAAGGTGTGAAGTGTATTATACTCCGGTCCAAAAGCAGCCAGGGTCAGGGTATTCAAATCGATAATTAGATAATAATCAGAAAATTGTTGGTTTCTGAGTCTTTCTGTTAAAGGCTGCAGTCTGGTGCATAGATTTACATCTGTTTATGCTAAAACTATAGAAGTTATTCACACCAATGAAACATTTAGTGTTGGGTTTCATGTTTACATGCCCAAGTACTTTAGACAGACAGACACAGACAGACACAGACAGACACCGACAGACACAGACAGACACAGACAGACACAGACCAACAGACAGACACAGACCGACAGACAGACACAGACCGACAGACACATACAGGCACAGACAGACAGACACAGACAGACAGACACAGACAGACAGACACAGACAGACACAGACAGACAGACAGAGACAGACAGACAGACAGACAGACACAGACAGACACAGACAGACACAGACAGACAGAGACAGACAGACAGACAGAGACAGACAGACAGACAGACACACAGACAGACACACAGACACACAGACAGACACACAGACAGACACACACACAGACACACACACAGACAGATAGACAGACAGACAGACAGATAGACAGTCACACAGACACACACACAGACAGATAGACAGACAGACAGACAGACAGACACAGACAGACACAGACAGACAGATAGACACAGACAGACAGATAGACACAGACAGACAGATAGACACAGACAGACAGACACAGACAGACAGACACAGACAGACAGACAGACAGAGACAGACAGACAGACACAGACAGAAAGACAGACACAGAAAGACAGACACAGACAGACACAGATAGACAGACACAGACACACACACAGACAGACAGACAGACACAGAAAGACAGACACAGATAGACAGACACACACAGACAGACAGACACAGACAGACACAGATAGACAGACACAGACACACAGACAGACAGACAGACAGACACAGAAAGACAGACACAGATAGACAGACACACACAGACAGACACACACAGACAGACAGACAGACAGAGACAGACAGACAGACACAGACAGACAGACAGACACAGAAAGACAGACACAGAAAGACAGACACAGACAGACACAGATAGACAGACACAGACAGACAGACAGAAAGACAGACACAGATAGACAGACACAGACAGACAGACACAGACAGACAGACACAGACAGACAGACACAGAAAGACAGACACAGAAAGACAGACACAGACAGACAGACACAGACAGACAGACAGACAAAGAAAGACAGACACAGAAAGACAGACACAGACAGACACAGATAGACAGACACAGACACACAGACAGACAGACACAGAAAGACAGACACAGACAGACACAGATAGACAGACACAGACACACAGACAGACAGACAGACACAGAAATACAGACACAGATAGACAGACACAGAAATACAGACACAGATAGACAGACACACACAGACAGACAGACACAGACAGACAGACACATTATTGATCCCAGAGGAAATTCAAGCATCCAATAGCAACATACAGAGAAATAAGGTTATCACGAACACAGTAACACAGTAAAAAATAAAAAACTCCCCCCAGCACTCCATTAAACCCCCAACCAAACATGCAAATTAGTTACTTTTCAGGATATTTGTTCAGAAAATAAAAGAAAGTAATAAATAAAATATAAAAAAAATCCAATAAAAATATAAAAAAATATTTTAGAAAATATATAAATAAAGGTATAAAAAAATCTATGAAAAAATGAAGAAGTAAATGAATAAATACAAATAAAATCAACAATGAAACAAAACAAGACAAAAAAAATTACACTTGGTTATAAAAGGGGTCTCCATGTTAAGGTATAGGCAGTTATACCATGGGAATATATATTAAATCATATTGGATAATTATATATAATATAAGATATTGAATTTATTAGTGAATTCTTTAGTGTTTTTAGTGCTTGGCCAGACAGTGATTCATTTACTACAACAGCAGCCCTGACTGTCAAATTCAATTCAGTTCAATCCAATTTTATTTCACTGCGGACATGGTCACACAGCTGCTTCAGAGTAATATACAATTAATAAATGTTTGAATTTATCCATCATGAGTAAGCCAGAGGTGAATGTGGCAAGGGAAAGCTCTCTGAGACGATATGAGAAGGAAACATTGAGAGGAACCAGGCTGAAAAGGGAACCTGTCCTCATCTGGGTGTCACCTGATAGGACTGGATAGACTGTGTTGTGAGCTGTAACTCAAATCACAGGTTTATATTCATTCTAATATGTTCTCATTTCTATAGTAATAACTTACACTAGGGCTTGCACGGTGGATGCGTCACACGAACAGATGTGCAAAAAAATTAAATTGGCGATGTTTACCGTGAGGAGTCACTGGTAATGTTGTACTTTTTCAATTGTCTGACATAGGAAGGTCTTCAGGAGAGCTGACCTTGCAGTTTCCCAGTAACATAAGCAATATTTTTTTGTTTTAATAACTATGAGAGGAGAAACAAGAGGCTGTAGAGGGAAAGACGGCACATAGCTGTTAAAACAGGAACCAAGTTGTTTCACAAACGTTCAACAACACGAAGCTAACTTCATAAACAGATTAAAATGCATGATGATGACCACATGATGATGATGACCGCATGATGTGCTATTTAATAGATAAAGTTTATACAGTATAATCTAAAAATAATATAAGTTTATTCACACCACTTTCAGCTCAGGTAAAAAAAAAAAAAAGTGCTGTATGGACCTGAGGTGCAGTCAGACTGAGCAGTTTGGTTGAACTTGAAATCAGTCCTTTAGGATTTCACTGTTTTCAGTGTGATCATAGACATTCAGGCAGAATCAAGCAAAACCAACTCTGAGATATTCTGACGAACTTGACTTTTTTTTTTTTTTTTTTTAATGACAGCAAATTTTCTGTGGAATCAGACCAGCACGTGTGTCATTACAGCACATGTTCAGCCCAAGTGTCTTCACCGGTACTAGTTTAGATGAAGAATACTGTGCTTTCAGTTTCACAAATTTGATTAGTTTTATAATAATAATAATAATAATAATAATAATAATAATAATAATAATAAAAATTGCAAAGCTGCAGCAAAAATGAGCAATTTTGCAACAATCACAAAAAAAATACTTGTGAAATCCTGAAGTGACATAGACATGACTGCAGCGTGTATAGAATCAGTCAGCAGGTGGCAGCATTTAGCCGTGTAAGACATGACTCTCGCCTACGTTAGATCTACATCCATCCAACCACCTTTTAGTGTTTAAAATTTTCCATCGTCTACATTTAATAGGAAAAAAAGTTCAAATGTGGAATATCTGGACAACTTTTTACTCATTATAAATCTGCTTCTGTGATGCCACGAGCTAGGTGCTGCAGCCGTCATCGAAAGAGAAGTACCCGGCATTTACCTTTATGAAAGGACACGGGAGAGATTATGAACTGTCTGTTCCTGTGGAGAAGAGAGAGTGGCCCTTCATCAAAGACACACGAAGTCCCGGGGCCACCGCAGGGGACTTTGTGCTGCTGTAAATGAGGGCTTGAAATTCCAGACTGATGTTACACATGTAATTTTTCTTTATGCATTTTATTCTGGTTTAAAGGTTCCATCATCCCAAAAGCGTAAAGAGACGTCGTCCTGATTCTGGGGTTTGTCCGAAAGCAAAACTTAACACTGTAAACAAACTCAGTTTATCTCGCACTTATTTCAGATCAGAAGATATTTTTTTAGGGTGTTTTATGTATATGTCGCCATCCATCCCACACTCGCTGTAACACACTGAATGTCTTATTCAGTCTATAATATACTACTTCATACAGTAAGTTGTCTAACAAACCGTTAACATGATTCTTTATATCTGGAAGAGAAGAACCACACTCCAGGTTAAAGGTCAGGTAAAAGTTAGAACACTGTGCAAAAACTGGACAGAAATCTTAACTTATAAACATTACACAGCCTTCAAAATCATGCTAGTGCCTCCTGGAAGCACGACGTTTATACGGCTCATTCAACAGCCTGCAGCCTCTGAACGCTTCCGAAATGTCTTGTACACACTATATTAAAAATGTAGCATTTTTACTCACACACACACATTTCTGGCTAATATTTTGACCTCATAATATTTGAAGCTCATCGATTACGACTTAATAACAGCGCTGCTAAAATCATAATGGCATTCAGAAGCGAGCCGCCACTTGATCCGTGCCATTATTGAAAGACTAAATAACACAGAAAAAAAGTGTTTTGTTGTAGTTGCTTATAGCGAATCACATTAAACCACAGTATACATTTGTCGTGTCCATTTCAATCAAGTGTTTAGTTGTCTAGCTTGTTATCGTATTTAAAATAAAGAAGAACGTTGTAAGCCAAAGTGTTTCATACTACACAAAGCTGTAACACTATTTTTGTTGTTGTTGGTGTTCACGAAGCCAAATTGTGTGAAGTGACTACAATGCTAAGTTGACCACGCTGAGCTGAAGAACATAAACTAATGCCCGTTTTCCCCGAATCAATTTACATACCTGTTGTTAATGTTTTGCTCAACAGTAATTTACAATAAAGCTGAAAAGAGTCACTATATTACGTAGGTTTTGTCGGTTCTTTTGTCACACATTCATATATTCATTTATTCATATATATATCCTATATCCTGCTCAGGGACATCAGATCCTATCCTGGGATTCAAGTTCATCACAGATACCTTCCCACAGTTCCCAAAAATGATGCTTAGAGTAGCTTCTCAGGAATGGAAAATACTTAATACTTACACTTTGTTGCTATGCTTCATTTGGTCTGTTTGCTTCAGAATTACTGAAATTGAATACTTAATTACTTTCATACTCACTTAATCTTAATATATATATATATATATATATAGCTGTAAAACTAGATGTATTGTATGTATTGTTTTTATTTAGACCTTTACCTTCACACACGTCGATAATTCTTTCGTTCAGCCGTCAAAACTATGAGAAAATATCAGTCGAACGAGTTCAGTTTTACATCCGGTCAAGTTCTTCAACACAGAAAAAACGATCGAGAATCATCGACGTTGCAGTGATATCATCCTCTACTGAGTAGCTTTAACATGTGTCTGATTAACTTTAAGATTTAATTGTATAAAAATATTTTACTTCTGACTAATTTATTAACAAGTCAGTTAGCATTAGTCACCAGCAAACTTTCAGAGATACATTCATTCATTTTCTATCGCTTTATCCGAACTACCTCGGGCCACGGGGAGCCTGTGCCTATCTCAGGTGTCATCGGGCATCAAGGCAGGATACACCCTGGACGGAGTGCCAACCCATCGCAGGGCACACACACACACTACGGACAATTTTCCAGAGATGCCAATCAACCTACCATGCATGTCTTTGGACCGGGGGAGGAAACCAGAGTACCCGGAGGAAACCCCCGAGGCACGGGGAGAACATGCAAACTCCACACACACAAGGCGGAGGCGGGAATCGAACCCCCAACCCTGGAGGTGTGAGGCAAACGTGCTAACCACTAAGCCACCGTCCCTTTTTCTGAGATTCAATTGAAAATAAATTGTAGATAAGTAATAGAAGTATATGTAAAAATCTCTTTTTAACTTTCCCTCGAGTTTAATGTTCACTTTAATGATCTCGACACGTCTATCTAGATGTATCTAGACATTCGATTCAGTGTACTTTCTCTTATATTTCTTTGCTGATTTTAATGTTTAACGTTATTTTCCAATGATCATGCAAGTTGAATATGAGCTGTGTGTTAGTCCCCCTCTCACACTCCTGTGGGCCAAATGGGAAAAACAGGACCCCAGAAGAGACAACTGCTTATTGTACACTCCTCAGAGGAAAAGAAAATGTACGTGTATTGGACTCAGTGTTGCCATGGTTAATTCTTCTGTTTCTGTTCTGTTTGAGAAATGCTTGTGCTGTTTCCTTGTTAAATCCAAATTCTTGTATTTAAAAGGCCACGGCCTTCGACTATGGGCTCTGTTTTGGGGAACAGTCTGCCCTTTTGAGGGCTACGGCAGAAGAATCGGCCGTTTGTGTTGACCACGGCATGTCGTGAAGACGAACCCGACAGAGCACAATGAGCCCATCGAACTGCTGTGTTTTTCAGCATTTGTGTCTGTGATCAGTAAATTGACTCTGAGCTGTTTTTAGGAAGCGGAGCACAGAGGAAGAGGAAAAGGAGCTCTTGGATAGAAGAATGCTGTGAGATGCTCGAGATGCCATTTTGTGAGTGTTACATGAAAGGGCATTTGTGCTCTGGGGCATTATGGATTTAAGGGGACTCTGTTCTGCTTGTATTTACGATGCTGACTGTATGAATATTTGATTAATGAGTCATGATTTCCAGCGGGTGAATGCCGTATCTGAGCAGAACAAACAAGCCTCCGAGCTCGGTTTTAGCACAGCTTCCAATAGAAGCATTGATTCCTGCAGATTCCTGTTTTTTTTTTTTTACATGAAAGAAGCGGGAAACACACTTCTGCTCACATATTGAACCGAACGAAGCTTCTCTCATTGCTGGGTCTTGGTATAAAGAATACAGCATTAATCTTAGCTATAGAAGACCAAGCGTGCAAAATGAATAAAATGATGACGTACTAAGAATAGTGTTTTTGCTCTCTTGGCAGCAGAGTCGCATTAAAGATTAGCTAAGAAACTCACAATCTGGACATGTTGATCATTTATGTGAAATGCTGTTAAATTGAATCACCTGCCTATCTATTCATGGGTGATGCAATCTTTGGGGTGCCATTTGTTTCTTACAGATAAATTTGGACTGCTCTAGATTACTAGCGATGGGCTTTTTCAGTGTCAAAGCGCTCTGACTATATGCTAAAGTCTGCCATTTAGCATGTGGATTTGGTTCCTTTTTTTTTTTAGATTTTTATTACATTAATGTGCTTCAAATTGTGCAAAACTGAACAACACAAACAAGCAAAACATTTAAGGGAACATTTGTTTCCTACACCCATAATACGTTAAAAATATATCTGAGGATAAAGGCAAAAGAGACATTTTTTCCTTTTATACACAATGCTACTAATCCATTTGTCGTCCCATGCTTATAACATTCTTTTCTATGACTCATCCAATACAGGTAATAAAAAATGTCCATTTTAGTATAACAACATTTACTCAGGGGGACACGGTGGCTTAGTGGTTAGCACGTTCGCCTTACACCTCCAGGGTTAGGGGTTCGATTCCTGCCTCCGCCTTGTGTGTGTGGAGTTTGCTTGTTCTCCCCTTGCCTCGGAGGTTTCCTCCAGGTACTCCAGTTTCCTCCCCCGGTCCAAAGACATGCATGGTAGGTTGATTGGCATCTCTGGAAAATTGTCCGTAGTGGGTGAGTGAATGAGAGTGTGTGTGTGCCCTGTGATGGGTTGGCACTCCGTCCAGGGTGTATCCTGCCTTGATGCCTGATGATGCCTGAGATAGGCACAGGCTCCCTGTGACCCGAGAAGTTCAGATAAGCGGTAGAGAATGAATGAATAAATAAATGAACATTCTCTCAACGGTTACCTGAACTCGTTCTCTCGACTGAAATATTTGGAATATTCCACAAGATCACAGCAAGAATAAAAGCAAATTCTCTCGTTCTTTTCTCTTAATTTTCAGTTGTGATATTGTAATATTGACTGATGAGGTCAGTTAGAACGTACAACTCTATTGTATAGTCAGATGCTAGATTTCAAGCAAATCGTTCCAATGTTCTCATACCATTAACATCGGATGCTAGTTAACCACATTTTCTGTGTTTGTTATTCTACACTGAAAATTTACTGAAAAATCCACTCTGTTGTGCATTCGCAGGCAAAATGCAGTTAAAGTTGCCAAAGCGTACATTTCGCTGTTTAAAAATACAGTTTGATTTTCAAGAGTAATGAAGGACTAAATGGCAAAATCATCCCTTGTATGTGCTTCATTATGCTTTCTAAGCCTTTGTTCCATAATATTATCAAACTAAACTAATAATATTATTAATCTAACTCGAGCTTTTTTTCAACACCTGAAAATACATAGAATTGAAAAACGAGTTCAGTGTACAGTATGTCCTAATTGAAATCCACTACTAGAGTGCATCTTTTCTTCACCTCAGTAGAACACTAATTCAGGCCTTTGAAAGTGTTTGCCCCAGTGGAGCTGAGACCAGTGCATTTATTATGCAGTGTCTCTTAATTAGTGCTGGCTATCTTGTGCTTAATGCTGCCCTGCTGAGGTCCTTAAAGAGCGGAGAGACAGAGAAATCCACTCATGATGGATGATCCAGGACGTATCCATCGGAATTAAATTTGGACTGCTCTAGATTACTAGCGATGGTCTTTGTCAGTGTCAAAGCGCTCTGACTGTATGCTAAAGCCTGCCATTTAGCATGTGGATTTGGTTCCATTTTTTTTTTATATTTTATATCTGATCCTTTAACTTCTGATGTTCATTGGTGATTTTTTTTTATGATGTTAATGGGTTAATTTTTGTAAAAAAAATCAAAAATCAAAACAAAACAAAGCAAAAAACAAAAACATTGAAGGACACGGGGATGTGGTAGGGGGATGTGGTAGCCTAGTCCTTGAGGTGTTGGACTACCAGTTGTAAGTTTGAAACTCAGGTCCACCAGGCTGCTGCTGCTGGGCCCCTGAGCAACAGACCCTCAATTGATCAGGTGAATAAAATGAAATAAAATGTATGTTGTTCTGAATAAGGTTTTAATGTTTATGTTTTATCTCAGAAACAAAAGCCTAGATAGCCCAGCTAGCAAGACTTGAATTTTCTAATCCAAATATTGTGCATTCTTTATCATGTGTTGCAGTGGATTTGATGCCAATCTTGAGAACACTGGGTGTGAGCTGGGAAAACACCCTGAATGGTAGACCGTAAGTTAACTACTAATGAACAAGTTTCCATGTTCAGCACTGAATTTATTTAACATCTCACACTCTACATTGGTGAATAATGGCCCATATAAGAGAAGACACTATGGGCTTTAGGAATTTGTAATTGAAAATTATTTCTGTTTTTACTTCGCCTACAAGTATATTAATATAAAAATTCTAAAACAAAATCCAAAACAGTGCGTCAGAGTCAGAAGTGTTGGACACCTGACTTTCACACCTATTAGTTGACCTTCCATGTCATTACTGCATACTGTCACTTTGTATGCTGTAGAAATAGAAATAAGAGACTTAAACCTGTTCCAGTATGATAATACCCCTGTGCACAAAGTAAAGTTCGTGAAGACATGGTTTGCCAGGTTTGTAGTGGTTTCGAGATTCATGACCTCAACCGCACTAAACACCTTTGGAATGAACTGGAACACCGATTGCATCCCAGACCTCCTCACCAGCATTGGTGCCTGACATCACTAATGCTCTTGTTGAATGTGAACAAATCCCCACAGCCACACTCCAAAAACTGCCTTCCCAGAAGAGTGGAGACTGTTAGAGCACCAAAGTGCGACCAGCTCAATATTAATCCATGGTTTGAACCTGAGCTCAGGTTAGTGTCCGAGTGAGATTTGTGGGTTTCCTTCAGGTTCTTGGTTTTCCTACCTCTTAAAAACGTATGTACAGACTACGCTGGTGTGAATGAGTGTGAGTGTGTCCCACCTTGTGCCCAGTATTCTCAAGTCTTCATAACCACAGCAGCCCTGATCAGGATAAAATGGCTACTAAATAATTAGAAAATTTTTGGTTACACACCATCAAACACTTCTCTCATTCCTATCGCTTTTGCTAAAATCAACGAATTAGAGCTTACATGAGCTATCATGTTAAGTTTCCTGTCTTGTGAGCCATTTTCCTGCTGTGTCTAATCCCCCACGTGCTCAGTCTTATCACTGTGACAACATGGCGTGCCCTGAAGTTAACATTTGGATAACAGATGTGTGTGCCCATTTCTATTTCCTTTCTTAGTGACAGGAAATCTTGCTCACATCTCCCGGGTGATGCTGAGCGAATGCTGGCTTCCTCGTTCCGTTCTCCTCTGAGGCATGGCCGAGCCCCTTGTCACGTTTTGCTAACCGAATGCATGGTGAAGAGCTGAGAGCGTGGGCTTGATGGCAGCGGATATTGCCTACTGTCGGGCCTGTCGAGTCAGCTGTGTGTGCTGCAATTCTGAGATGGAGGCTCAGGGACTGTGTGTGTGTGTGTGGGTGTATTGGTGGGTGGTTAGAGCATCATGAAAACCTTCTAAACATGCTGACATTCATTTCAATGTGAGGGGACACTGCTTAGCACATCTGTCTCTAAAATACTCTTACTATCACTCAGTGGTGCACATAAAGCTACTGCATTCATGGATAAAACTAAGCTTTACAGCGTTCTGCGGATTTTATAACGAAGCAGGAAACAGTAAATCTCCAGCTAATAAACAGAGATTCGTCTGTATCCGCAACAGGGAATTAACAACGATTGTAACATCAGCTCACCTGATGTGATAGTCTGTTTTAATACGCTGGAAATGTCACAGATATATTATGCATGTGTTTATATTTTATTATAATTTGGTTATAATACCTACTTTAGATGTGGAGTCATCATTTGTATGGGAGACGATATGGGAAACATGGGAGGTTACATGACTGGGAGATGTTTGTGTCCAGCTGATATATAAATTTGCATGGAAATGTAAGTAAAAGACATTTTAAACCCAGGTAACCAAGGTATAGGTTTCAGATAAATGATTTCGCAACATTACTCAGTTGTTAAACATCGATAATGAAAGCTCTTGATTTCTGATCCTAAGGTTGGGGTTCAAGCCCCAACACCTCCAAGCAGGTCCCTTTTGGGCCCTTGAGCAAGGTCTTTAACTCAGTCTTCAGTGTTAAATAAAATGGGTGATGGCTGAATATTTAAGCAAAACAATTATTTAAAAACAAAACAAAGCAAAACAATATAATTGAAATAATCAAATTTTTCACAAATTAGGCAAACAGTATCGTGCACCTTTATATGATTATTATTTTTATGAAAACAATTTTAGAATTTTATTACAGAAACCCAAACCAGTACTACACTTTTAAAGGTAGAAATTATTTTATGTCACTGATTTTATTAAAATGATAGTTATGTTTATGTTAGCACTGTTTATGCTTTAAGTTGAAGTTGTTTAAACTAAAAGAGATAGAGATTTTAAGAATTTTTTATATATTTATTTTTTAACGTTGGAGCTTCTGGGGGTTGAGGGTCGTATATCCAATATCCAGTATCTATCCATCCATCCATCCATCCATCCATCCACACACTACAGACCATTTAGAGGTGTCAGTTAACCTACAAAGCATGGCTTTGGACTGGGGGAGGAAACTCAAGTCCCTGGTGGAAACCCCCAAAGAACTGGGAGAACATACAAACTCCACACACACACAGGATGAATCAAACCCCAAAGCATGAGGCAAACACGCTAACCACTTAGCCACCGTGTCCCCTGTACAAATATGTATAACTGATTTTAATGTTATTGACAGGAAATAAGCTATTTTATAAAACAACACAAATGTGTGCCTGCTATAATTTTATGCACATTTTAACTTATCTGACTATAACAACTATATCAATAGAAGTTTATCAAAGATAAAGATCATTTCTTTACTGATTTACTGACTATATATATATATACATGCATCTCATGAATCTTACAAACACACAATGTTAAACATGGGGTTAAAAGGGTTATTTGACAGCAACCAGAACCGAGGGCTCATAGCTCATAAAATCAGAACTGCCTCTATTTAGCTCATTTATTTTTATACAGTGTCTTTGAGTATATGCGTTTGTAGACTACAACAGTATATCTGCCTTTAATTAAGGAAGTAAAAAAAAACAAAACAAGATCGTAAACATATAATGTGTTTATTTTTTAACAAGACCTAACTGAGGTATACATTTAAATTCATTTACCTTTTAATGTCTCAAATCAATAACCATCCTGAGAAAGACGTTCACTACAAAGTAACGTGACCAAAATAGCATCCTGACCCAGCCATCAACCCCAAGCACATCAAGCACAATTTCTCTATTAATGAGCCATTAGTCAATGTGCAGCTTGAAATATAGCTCTGCTTAACACATATACATATATACTAAAAAAAAGCCATTTAAAATGATTCAGTGGGCTGGGTGGGCGCATTAATTTTCTGTACTAAAAATATATTTTTAAGCAGGTCTTCAGCTCTACTTTTTCTTGTGTGCAATGCATAATGGATTCCCATCTAATTCATTACCTCACCATGGTTTGGTCTTCTTTAAATGAAGTTTTAATAAAGAGCGACTCACGGTGTCTAAGATCAATTATAAGCCTCTGCCTTTCCTCAGACACAGATACTTGTGCTTGGTTAACTCTAATATCCGTCAGTCATAGTCCGGTATCTGAGCAGGCAGTGGAAAGTTCAATCAATCTTACGTGTGTGTGTGTGTGTGTGTGTGTGTGTGTGTGTGTGTGTGATTCTGTATACTGGCTATTTTTCCACCTGATTGGCATATAAGGTCGACATTTCTGTGTCATGTGGACAGGAAGGCCGGCTTCGTTCACGTTATCTGAAGTGTGTGTCAGCTTTGGAGGATCTCTCTATGAGTCTGGAATATGTTAGGAGTCATGCGGCGCAAGATGTTAATTTAGTATTGTGGCAAAAATGGTGTGTGAGTGTGATGAGGTACAGTAAGGTGGTGGTTCATTCCCCCTTTATGACACAAATGTGATTTAATAGCTGGAGGGATAATGTCTGCACTTGTGTATTCATCTTAACAGTAAGTGGCAACCGCCTCAGTTGTACAACAACACGCTGCATCGCTCAAACCTGGCTGTTTTAATTAAACATAGTTTTGTCATCAATGTCCACATGACATGGTTTTGTGGTGTGATGTGAGATGTGATGGAGGGCAAAAACAATTTACATATTTGTACCTCGACACTGTTTGGGATAAGTAAGGAAGAAAACATGGCTCAGCGAGTTGTTATAGGAAAATAATCAATGTAATGAATGTACTGTTACCACCCTTACATGTTAATAACAGCATGTCCTGAATATCACAGCAAGATTTTTTAAAAAATATTTATTTCATGTTTAAATCGTGCTTTTTAACCTTTTATGTTTACTTTTAATGTTGTGGAGCAGCCAAGAAAAAAGTTTCTTTGTGTTATCACTTCAGTTATAAAACACAGTATGTGATGCTTCAGAGAAACACACTTCTCTGTCTCAGTCATTACAAAGCTCTGACACTGGAGACTCCTTCCATAAATTTAACATAAACGTCCCCTTACTGAAAACATCATGGTATAATTGCTTTCAATTATTATATCGCATGCTTTAATGACTTTATTATTACAACTAAACCATATGGATCATCTGCCTATGAGAGAGAGAGAGAGAGAGAGAGAGACAGAGAGAGAGAGAGAGAGAGAGAGAGAGAGAGAGAGAGAGAGAGAGAGAGAGAGAGAGAGAGAGTGTGTGTGCAGGTGGTGTCAACGATGCACTTGGTGTTTAGCACTCCATCCACACCACAATAAGCTTCTTCTCCCTCACCCTCTCCTCTCGCTGCTTCCAGCCATGTACAGATGGGTCTTTGACAGGTCTACAGCTGTTCCCCTAATTGTTCATTAAGTGTTCTATTGATTTCCTGATTCGCCGTACATGTGTCTTTCAGTCTGGCTCTTGTGTGAAGAGGCAGACACACACACACACACACACACACACACACACACACACACACACACACACACGCACACAGCCCCTGAGATGACAGAGGCGGCTGAAAGCCGAAAATACGAGCTGCCACTTTCAATCGAGCCAGCTCCCCTCTCAGGACCTACCCTGGCCCGCCCGCTCGCTTTTTTATTTGCTAAACTTTTAGCATCAATCAATTAAAGCGGCAGCAAGAAGAAACGTTTAATTCCTTGTTAGATCGACCACAGCCTCGGATCACACCTGGCTTATCAGAGCTTTATGGGAGCAGAATATCAGTAGGAGCAGTATCAGCTTTACAGAATAAGAGGACATAGGTTGTGGGGAGAGAGGGAGAGAGAGAGAGAGAGAGAGAGAGAGAGAGAGAGAGAGAGAGAGAGATGGAGGGGAAAAAAGAGAAATGGAGAGTTCTGTTCAGCATCACTGTTGACTCCGGGCGACTTTTTAACAGTCCATCCACAATTGTAGATTACGACAGTCAAGCAGCTTTCTCCTCAGGCTGATCCAGATTTAATCTCCAGACAGGACAGATCAGAAACACGGGCACGCAAGCAGGCTGGGAATAAATCTCCGGCCTAACAAATAGACCATGATAAAAGTGAAAAGAGTTATTTAAATTCTTGGAAAGGACAGATTTATCCATCTTGCGCCTTTCAAATGCTTTTTTTTCCCCCTGTCAATGCTCCATGCAGCTTATGAGGAAAGGCAGACCAAATTCGAGCAAACCTGAAGGCACATTTCTCATATGTTTAAGATTTTAATATCCTTATGTCATGGTTCGTCATTGAAAAATTCAATTAGAATGTGTTTGCAAGGAATAAAAGTCTAAGCACTCTTATCCTTTGACCACAATTTGGCTTCGAGACTGAATGCTGCACCTCATTGTGTGTTAGTGAGCGTGTGTGTGTGTTTGTGTGTGTGTCTAATGCCACTGAGGGACTGATAATGTTCTCTGTAAAACACAATCACTCTCTCCCGCCTCCTCTTTAGGTAAGTCTGGTAGCCCAATCAATACTGCATGGCTCAGTGAATTATTGTGTGTGTTGTGTGGAGGTGTGTAACAAAACCACATCAGCCTTTGCATTAATGATAGAGAGAGTGCCTGTCCTGTTCAAATGCCTATAAACCAGCATAATGTGACTAATCATCGGCTATTTCTTCGGCATAGTGTAAATAGAGTATCTTAGAGTTCTAACACTATTATAACAAGTCTATTAACAGAATTGTATTTAACGCTTGTGTAGTTGTTTGAAATTTTCAGCACAAAACAGAACCTTGGGAAACCACTAAAAAAATTACAGTTCTGCAGAATACTAGCACTTTTATTGCTTGAGCTCTGGTTGTTCTAACTGTGCTGTGTGTGTTTTTTCTCTCTCTCAAGGCCATGACCTTTATGTTGCTAATGTTAACTCCTTTGGCCAAAACTGACCACACAGCAAATGATAGGTGGTCATGAACTATTGTTCCTTAGCCTTGCTTGCCTTTGCAGTTTTGTGGCAGTACTTACAAGGTTTTTTGATTCTTAACTCTTCCCAGGTTGGATGTATAAAGTGTTTGACAGAAAGAAAAGAATCAAAAAAATTCAACTGAACATAATTTTAGTGCTTGTGTTCCTGTTTTTTTTATTTTATTCTGCTTAGGTAATAATAGATTTTTATATGTATTTGCCTCACAGTTGTTTGAAGTGCATGACAATAAGCTGTGGTTGGTGATTATACAGTACTGTAGGTTCGATTTTATTCAATTCAATTCCATTCGATTTATTTGTATAGCACTTTTAACAATTCACATGGTCTCAGTGCAGCTTTACAGAAGTATAGAAACAGAATAAAAATGTTAAAGTTTAAAGTTAAATTACTATTTTTCTCTAACATCTATCCCTAATGATCAAGATGATACGAGGTAGAAACCTTGAGAGGAACCGGACTCAGAAGACATCCTCATTTGTGTGACGCTGGACAGTAAATAATGTATATGTAAATAATGTCTTTTCTACAATAGTTTGTAGTCGAGTGGAATTTTGCAACCAAAAGCTCCTGAGGAACTAATATGTCAGGATACAGTACATTCTGAGTTCATTACAGACTCCTGCCGGAGTCTTAAAATGATTGCAGGTGAAGACACGACTATAAAGCTGACTGACGCAGCAGTAGTTCAAAGACGGCGTCTTCAGGTGCATCCCTATCTACAGCAATCCCATGAGTCACAGGCTGTACATGCAGATTGTATGCTATATACAGTATGCTGTAAGTAAGAAACAATCTATTACAGTGTGTGCTGTGACAGGAAAATAATCAGTGACAGGTGGTGTGATGACTTATACCACAATAATTTGACAAAAGTATTATTTTTTTATATTATTATTAAGCATTCTTCTGTCCCTCCAGGATATCCTGATTTTGCGATCACAGAAATGAATGGAAACTCAAGAAAATCTCATGCTTTCATGAGTTTAAAATTGATCAACTTTTTCAGGGATTTTCTGCAGATTTTTTTTGCCCGAGGTGTGTTGCGTGATGTCATCAGCTGTCATAGAAAGTAATTTAATTATATTTGTGTATTTACTGGTAGAAGATTAAAAGAAGAATCCTGTGCTTGTTTTTCACAAATTTAAGTAGATTTCTGCCAAAGAAAAAACTTTTTTAACAAGTTATAGCAAAATCAAGCCACAACAATCACAAAAAAAAGTTTGCATTTATAGTCGCATTTAATGTTGTGAAACAGAACAGGTTCCTGCATGTAAATGATATACAGTCATCCTTCACCACTCTTCTTTTTCTCTTCTTCTTCAAGTTAGCAAGACTAAAAAAATCGTCATTTTACTGAGAAAATTCAAAGGCATTCTCAGCATCATATTTTGGAAAGGTTACAGCTATCTCTCAGACTGTTCTGAAGCACCGACCCCAGAGACTTGTAAATAAATTTCTCCTCAATGAAAACTTCAATTACACACATTTTAAATTGTGTAAAACATCTAATATATAATTCCCTGTGTAAGGAATAATGGATTATAGTGATTTGCTTTGTTTTTGTCAGGACTCAGCCCGAACTTTGGCCATGTGCCTTTTGTTTATGTTCTGTTTTCACGTGTCTGCCCCACCCTTGTCTTTTCCTCCCGGCCTCTGCATACCTGTCCCTCATGTGTCATGATTATTAGTGCTATTGAGCTATTGTCTTCATGTCTGGTTTTGTCTTTGTCCTGTTTCGTGTTATGTTTTGTTAATAAATCCCCGTTTATTTTAGCTATCCTGCAGTTGGGTCCGTTTTTATTCCCCGTGTAACTGACAGTTTTTAAGCGGAGTTACTGTTTACCAACACCTACTGAACTACCGGAATTAAGATACTAATGTTGTAGTCAAATAAATATCACAGCTTCTTAAATTTACAACCAGAAAAAAAAACACAGAAAATGTGTTTTCTAATTCAGACTTAGGAACACAGGATTGTCTCATCAACCCAGAGTTCAGCAAGTGACACAAATTCAACATATGCTTACAGCATAAACAAAGTATTGCCTCAATAAAGACATAGTAACTTGACTATACCATTCTTGTGCTGTTTTAAGGAAATAAACACTGTATATAAATCACTCATCAGAATTAACTTTCTAGCCTCTTGCTAACAAATACAAACACATTGGTGTCCAGACTCGGTAGCTTGTTTACAACAAGTGTGTGTTCCTTGTACATTTCCACTGTTACTGTCATTAGTGTGTATTATTCTTAAATACATTAATGTGTCTTTAAATTATTTGTGTGAATGATTTCTTGTAACTCATCATATAATCAGATATAATAAATTTAATAATCCAGAAAGATAATTGTTTTTTTTTTCCTTTTCCTTCGTTCCTGTAAATCTAATTGGGCTTTTGAATCAAGGAATAACACAGAAAATACACATGAGTGTGATCCCGCACACACACAACATGAGGAGATTCTCTGGTGCACAGTGCACAAGCTGATTAGGAATGATCTTAAAGTCCTGCCTCCTGTTTACTAACACTTCAGCTTCTATGGCTCATCTGTTTCTAGCTGGAATGAAAAGAAGCGGTCAGAGGGGTGTTCAGCTTGTCTTTAACCTTGATGATGTTTCCAGTGAGGCTACATAATGGGTCCCTAATTGCTTTCACAGAGAGGGGGATGTGTTGACATTTCCTTTTGTGCTGGTGAAAGCCCGTGGCTGCAACCCTTATGCTAATTCAACCATTATATATCCAGAGGTATTTATGGGCCTGACACAAGTGATGTTGCAGGTAAAGGGCTGTGAAATGGTCTGTAAACAGAGGGAATTGATTCCTAGCGATAGTGTGTGCTGATGCACAGAGAAAGAACCTGTGTTTCCTCATGTCTCCTGAGCCGCCGTCAAATGACCAGTGACAGTTTTAACAGCATATTGCTTTCAGACATCAGAAAACGGCCAAAGTGAAATCCGATTGGTCAACTGTCTGTGGATAACAAGTTTCAAGTTAAAATTCTTTTCTTTTCGACTTGCTAAACATCACCCATCTGCACGAATGAGAGATATAATGAACTTGATATATGGTCATATCAAATTGTCATCTGATTTTGTTTTGCTCTATTTATTATCATTGATCTAATATTTAAACATTTTGAAATGCAAACTCGGGGGCATGGTGACTGTAGCATGTTAAATGCCTCACACCACTTGGGTAGGATATATCACACTGTATGTCCTAATCATTTTATTTAAAAAAGAAATCTGTTCATCCTAAAATGATCATTTTAAAGTTTTCCACAAAATACACAGCACAACACAACTATAAAAGACTAAATCCTCAGTAAAGAATTTCTGTTCAAATTCTGTTTAAAGTATTTTAAGGTTCTAATAATAAACATTAAAGCATCTTTACATTGTAGCTATATGCTAGCAAATGCCCCTTATATGCCCAGAATGATCTATATCACCCTACAGAGTGGTGAAAATGTCCCAGCACATTATTGGAACCCCACTTTCTGCCAATGAGAACGTCCGGAGGAAGTAGTGTCTGCTTGACCTCTGACTGAGCCCATAAACTGTTTATGCTCCTGCCCTCTGAGAAGAGGTTCAGGTGCCTGTAATCCAAGACCATCTTATTTAACTCTGTATATTGAAAATATATTGCTGTATTGCAGTTCTTGGGGGTCCATCAGTAAATTTTTCTGTCATTGTGGGTGTTAGTGAGTTAGTTCAGTAAGTTGGTTCAATAAGCTGTTCCTTAGCCTGCTGGTCTTGGATTACAGGCACCTGTAATCCAGGTGCCTGTAATCCAGGTGCCTGTACAGTATGTGCCTGTATGCCTTGTATGTATTTGTACTGTATTTTGCATCTTCTCTGTAAATGTCCAAAATCCTCATGAAGCCAAGTGGAGCTGGCACTATCTCTGAGTGCTTTGGGAATATATATATATATATATATATATATATATATATATATATATATATATATATATATATATATATATATATATATATATATATATATATATATACACACACATTATATGTATATTTATTTATTATGTATATCTGTACATACTACTTTGCACTAGTTAGATGCTAGATGCTAACTGCATTTTGTTGGCTTGTCCACATGTGCAATGACAATAATTTTAAATCTAATCTAATTAAATATCTATAGTATATCATAATGAGTCTTTCTCTTATACCTTATACCGTACCACACAAAGGTCAAGATAATGCTAAATTTACTGGGCTTGACAGAATAAAAGTGAAACGGTTCAGAATTAGAAAGAAGCAATACAGCTGCTTGTTATAATATTTTTTAAACCCCCAGAATTGTGAAGGATGCAATAAATAAACTCTAATATTCTCCTGATTGGAATCCATTCATTAGAAACATATTTTCTAACCAGCTTGTAATAAACCTTATGAATTCCACCTTCATTTAGTTTCCATTCAGTGTGCATGGAGGCATAGCTTACAAGTGCTGATAGGACAATTTAATTGAATTGCTATTTCCACCCGATCATCGTTAATTCACTCCACAGGTTTTCATGGTTAAAATAAATATTACCTCTATGTTTTCCAGTTATACTGAGAATAGATTTTGGATTTAAATGAGTCATTTCCCATTTAAGTAATACAGCTCTCAATGTTAGGTCATACTGTCAGGTTCAAACATGGCTAATTCATGAGCTACTTGTGTAAAAAACCTAAATGAGTGTATTGGTTGGTTTCCCTTAAACAGTGTAGAATACCTGCTTCTTTTCTCTGAAGGACACTTCAATGTTAGCATGTCTTTTTGATGAAAGCAATTCATTTTTAACACAATTTTAGCACCATAACGCTCCTCTCAAACTGCCGAATGTATTTATAGATTCGTATGAAGTAAAAGTATTGATATTTGCACCATATTTTGTCATAAGCCAATTTCTTAGCTATTTATTGAAAATTCTGACAGCATAGATAAATGAAAAACAGTGTCTTCTTCCTAACTGTCAAATACACAGAGCCTCCCATGATTACCCAGATCTCAAGGTGCTAAAATAATAAATCTGCTATATTAATCCAGCCAAAGTCCCAGCTTTTTTCCCTCTAAGATAGAATTTTAATAAAAGATAGCGCTGTCATAATCAATCAGCCAAGCCTGTGTCAGCTTTAAAGTGTGGGTCTATTCACACACACACACACACACACACACACACACACACACACACACACACACACACACACACACACACACACACACACACACAGGTGGAAGTGTGACAGCCCACACTATACAGTACATCACATACATAGTGACATTATACAGTACCTATTAGACACAAAATCATTGTAATGATTCTACATTTGAAAGTAATACAGAATGCATTACACAAGATACAGTACATTACATTGGATATGCAGCAACACCTCTGTTTTATTTAATGCAACCACCAGCTGTCGACGCTGTAAAAGTGATAATTATGACTGAATTACCGTACTCCCATTACACAGTCATGTAGCTGAGTTCGATGAATTTACCATGATCCTGCGAGCTTCACTGCTTGTATTTTTTCGACTGAGGAAGAAGTAGTTCTGTGAAACCCAAGAGCCAGTCTATGCGTATGGACCAGTTCATTTCATCATCAGCCTGTTGTGTAAATATGAAAACAATTGTTCACGATATATAATCGATATAATAATGTTATCATAAACTAGCACTTAAATTCCCTGTTTATTTTATGTGTATATTTAAAACCCAACAGAGTTTTAGGTTGATGGTCTGTAACCTAGTGAACCAGCGTTAATGCATTAATTGATAGAGACATCGTTCTGGATAAAAACGACTGACAAATGCTGTAATTGTAAATGGTATCATTTTGATATAGTTCAGATTCCTGCATCTTCTTCACGTTTATGTTAGATGAATTTTTTCCTCTGGTAGCTCAATACAGTAAACTGAAGTGTTAGCTCAAACGTTCAGGTTTCTTCTTGAAAGCAGAGGCTAAGTGGGGTTGGTTATGTGTTTATGTAGGAGTTATTATAGGAGTTATAGTTATAGAATTATAGGATGAAAGAATTGACACCATTGCAAACTATGTAAGAACATGCCACTGTAAGACACGCTGAGAGGATTGCAAAAAACTCTTTTATCCCAGTGTCTGTGAAATTGTTAAATAGAGGAAGTATAGAGTTGTAATTTCATGCATTCAATATTCTGTGTATTTTGTGAATTGGATTTGTCTAATGTGTGTACTGTATGGCTGCAGCATGGGTGATGGCCCAAGACAAATTTCCCTACTGGGAAGAATAAAAGTTTACCTTACCTTACCTTACCTTAGTCTGTTTGCATTTCATAGATCAGTTGCTAAGCCTTAATGTACAGCTCATGCTGCTAAATACGATAGAACTTAAATTATGCATATGAGGAAAAATAGGATTTCTATTCATTCTATTCATATGTTCATACAAGAAATAATAGACGAAGGGTCATGCTGGTGAAGTGACAGTTCTTACCATGAATTAGATTATTTTCCTAGAAACTTGTCATTCCTTCACCAGTTTCTCTTTTCATGTGTTTGGAAAGCCTTTTGTCCTGAAAACTTTTCTTTTGTGAAAAACTGTTGTAAAGTTACAAAAATAATATGATTTCATGATAATAAAAAAAACTTTTAATATATTCTTTTTTTCCTATGTTTATTTTTGCCTTTAACAGAACATCCAGTATACACATAAAAATGCGCACACTGATACAAACCTGTGATTTAAAATTAAAGCAGGAACTAACAACAGAAAATGAATCAAAGCCGTCTAAAAGTTAATCTAGTTTATCAAGAGGAACATTTTCCCCTCAGGCGATTAGCCACTTTAACACATACAGTCCACCATTCAGAGCCCTTAAGACTTTGTGAAGACTGTTGTCAGTCCAGACCACTGACCACTGTTACTACATGTAACATAGCTACATATTTTGTATACAGTAATCCCTCGCCACTTCGCTGTTCAAGTTTTGTGGTTCAAGTTTCGTGGCCCCAGTGCATCGTGATTTTTTAAAAATATTAATCGAAAAATAAAAATAAAAACGGTTTCCCAGGATGCCAGAAAAAGAGAGAAACTCTCTCAGAGGCTTTGTACATACCCACAGGCGCTCAGACAAGGCACATGATTGGTTCCTGGCACAAGATCTGAGCTGATTGGCGCATCATCGCATCCTCTCGCTGTCAACTGTGTCTCGCGTATTGTGTTCGAAATTAACTTTTCGTTAAGCCCCTACAATGCGTTCTAAGCGCCGTGCCTCTGCGAAAGATTCCTCTAGTGAGCCCAAGAGGTAGAGGAAGATGATGACCATCAGTGAAAAGGTCAAACTTAAAAAAAAGGCCAATCCAACTTTGTGGATTTTCACCTATCGCGAGGGGTTCCGGTCCCCATTAACCGCAATAAATGAGGGATCACTGTATAACTATTTTTGCATAATCCATACAAATATATCCTATTTCTTACTCATTAATTATTTAGATATTTAAATTAATTTCGCTGCAAGTTGTATACAATATAATACGGTATACAGTGCTGTGAAAAAGTGTTGGCCCCCTTCCTTAATTTTTATTTTTTTGGCCGTTTGTTACACTTTAATGTTTCAGATTATCGAACAAATTTAAATATTAGCCACAATAACACAAGTAAACACAACATGCAGTTTTAAAATGAAGGTTATATTATTAAGGGAAAACAAATCCAAATATACATGTCCCTGTGTGAAAAAGTGTTTGCCCCCTAAATCTAACAACTGCGTAAGCCACCCTTGGCAGCAAGAACTGCAATCAAGCATTTGTGATAACTTGCAATGAGTCTTTTACAGTGCTGTGGAGGAATTTTGGTCCACTTAGCTTTGCAGAATTGTTGTAATTCAGCCACATTTGAAGGTTTTGGTGCATGAACAGCCTTTTTAAGGTCATGCCACAGCATCTTTATAGGATTCAGGTCAGGACTTTGACTCGGCCACTCCAAAGTCTTCATTTTGTTTTCCTTCAGCCATTCAGTGGTGGACTTGCTGGTGTGTTTTGAATCATTGTCCTGCAGCAGAACCCAAGTTCGCTTCAGCTTTAGGTCACGAACAGATGGCTGCACATTGTCCTTCAGGATTTTTTGGTAGACAGCAGAATTCATGGTTCCATTTATCACAGTAATTCTCCCAGGTCCTGAAGCAGCAAAACAGCCCCATACCATCACACTACCACCACCATATTTTACTGTTTGTATGGTTCTTGTTCTGAAATGCGGTGTTACTTTTACACCAAAGACATCAAAAAGTCTTGGGGATCATCAAGATGTTTTCTGGCAAAACTGAGATAAGCTTTTATGATCTTTTTTCAGCAGCAGTTTTTGTCTTGGAACTCTACCATGCTGGGCCATTTTTGCCCAGTCACTTTATTATGATGGAGTCATGAACACTGACCTTAACTGAGGCAAGTGAAGCATTTGAGGCCATCTTTGGATGTTGTTTTTTTTTCTTTTGTGACATCTTGGATGAGCCGTCTCTGCTTTCTTGGGGTATGCTTTCTTGGCTGGCCGACCACTCCCGTGAAGGTTCACCACTGTTCCGTGTTTTCACCATTTGTGTATAATGGCTCTCACTGTGGTTCACTGGAGTCCCAAAGCTTTAGAAATGGCTTTATAACCTTTTCCAGACTGATAGATCTCACTTACTTATGTTCTCATTTGTTCCTTAATTTCTTTGGATCTCTGCATGATGTGAAGATTTTGAGGATCTTTTGGTGTTCTTGTCAGTCAGGACTTATTTAAGTAATTTATTGATTGTGAACAGGTGTGGCAGTAATCCGGCCTGGGTGTGGCTAGAGAAATTGAACTCAGGTGTGATAAACTACAGTTAAGTTAAGTTTTAACAGGGGGGTAAAACACCTTTTCATACAGGGCCATGTGGGTTTGGATTTTGTTAATAATAAAATCCTTCATTTAAACCTTCAGCATATTGAGTTTACTTGTGTTATCTTTGACTAATATTTAAATATGTTTGATGATCTGAAACATTAAAGAGTGACAAACATGAAAAAACCTGTATAAGACAAATAAAATCTTACTTTTTTCCAATTAGATTTCAGAATTCAGAAGCTTACTGGTGTAAACAGTTGTATTGTTTTATTTGAGTGAAATCATTTTATAAGTGTTTTTTATTCATAAATATCCTACAGCCATCATTTAATCTGGTGGCTAGTTCTGTCTGTAACCTTCTAATGCACCCAGTTCCAAAACAGATTCCCTGACTATGTCACTAATTTGTGCTATTTGAACCGATATATTCTGCTATTCTTTTATAATAGCCACAAGAGCATTATAGTAATATCTGACACTGATAATGATGATGATGATGATGATGATGAGGAGGAGGAGGAGGAGGAGGAGGACTGGGGTGCAGTACTGTATGTGTTCTATGTGTTCTCTGTGTTTTATTCCAAAGGTGATCAGTGGTGCTGAGGTCAGGGTTCTTCCTCAACAAACTATGGCTTTATCACTTTGTGCACAGGGGTATTTGCTGGAACATGATCAAGCCTTTAAGTTCCAGGAAAGGAAAATAATAAAGTTATAAGACAATATGATATTCTAGACAAACAGTTTGGGGAAAAAGTTAATATGGGTGTGATGATCAAGTGTCCACATACTTCTGGCTGTATTCTTTGGACAATGATGTACTATAATATTTCCACTAAGACTAAATACTAGTTAGTGTAATGTTGAGAGATATAAGATTAGGATTGAGAAACAAGGAGGGTCTTCAAAAACACAAACAACAAATATTATATGAAATATTTTCTAATTAACTCATACGTTTGCACAGATGTTTATGCACACGCACTAATTATCTATTCATTCATTAAAATCACTGAAGACAAATAACTATATTTCATCAACAAAAAAAATGAAACAATAATAATATTTGATAGTTTAAATGTCAAATGCAGAAGCACACTAGCATGTGAGCCGGAGGTCACCGGCAGAGGTCACATCAGGTATTACTGCTCACCTTCTCTTTGTCCCTTACATGACTGTTCCAATCGTGCTGATTATCTATTATCTTGTTATCGGGAGTAAATTTTACAAGCTGTTGAGAGTGCGGCAAAATCAATACCTTTTAAATGATGTTTATGTGTGATTAACTGTTAATATCCTCACAAATTATTTAATATAATAAGGTCATTTGTCTTTCACACAGGCTCCGTACCTGGCAAAGAATAATAGAATAATAAATGAGGACACTAGTAAAGAGGAGATTTTCAGATGCTTCCCCCAGCTAGTTTTATCACCCATATCCTCTTTACAGCCACAAAGCAGCACTATGGTTATTTTATGCAAGTAATAAAATTAGCCTGGGATGGAATTAGCAGACTCGGGGCTCTTTATAGGTCAAGCCGGTGCTTTATGATCCTGCGACTCCCTAGCACTATTGTCAAGAGGCTACTTAGAGAGGTCTTTAAGCATGATTTAATATGTCCATGCCTCAGAAAATAGTTAAATAGCTAATTAAATGAAGAAGTTAATTTACATATTAATTGACCTTCCAGTAATATTTATATTGATACCTACATGAGAAGCCCTTGTCTTCATTGCCTTTCATCATAGTTAGTTTGAGCAAATATGGTGTAACTTTTTTGTTTAAACTCAAGTTGCTTTTTATCGTCACTGGAGAGACGGTGGAGAGATCTGGAGAGCGAAGCTCTCATCACAGCTGGCTCAGGCTTAGGTGGGCCTGCTGGCTTTTGTTGGGAAATAATGGGGTGGTGCCATAAACAGGCTTGTGAAGTGTTCTCAAGGGCCTTTTGACAGGAGAGCAGGGGGAACCGAGGGAGGGTGAGCTAGGACACTTGCAGCAGTCGAGTGGGGTTTTTTGGAACGTTGCCCGTGTCAAAGTGACTCTTAATTATAACACTGATCGCTAATCAGGCTCTGAGAAACAGTCCCCCGAGGCACTGTATTACCTCAACATGTCAAGAATTAGCATAACATTTTATCTGCACTTACATGCCAAGGTTATCAACTGCCCTCCTAGCTCCCATTTAATGCCTGCTCAGTTTGCAAATAACATAAAATCATATGAAGGGCTCCTTTTTGTTACTGCCTGCATAAAAAGATTTAAGCGAAATATAAATTCATGACTAGCACCATACATGCTAATGTCTTTTAAAATGCTAACAATGTCATGACAGCTCTAAATAATCACTGATCTTTGTTTGATTTTAAATGGGAAGCCAGCCCACTTTTCCTCACACATTGTGCTCTTGGCATCAGTTTATCGTACCCTACTTTCAGGAAAGATCATTTGTCAACACTTGTCTTCCTTTTGTATTTCCTATTCTTCTGAAGCAATGAATCCTGAAAAGGATTTGCATGCAGGGAAAACTGGACAATAGAGCCACTAAATGGATCTTTGAAGTGTGTGTAAACTGAAAATGTGGCAACAAATACGTGAAGGGAAGAGGGTCACTACACAGATTTGCTGTTATGTAATTAGCATCTGCCTCAACAGACATTACGTGTGCTAATATGTAGGAATATAGGAGCAGATGCTCATTATTATAAATCTGTGTTTGCTAGGAACGATTTCCCCCCATCCGCACTAATGTTTCATGAAGAAAAGCTGGAGTTGCAAGATGGCTGATCTTTATGAAATCTGTTATTGTGCAGCTGAGGGACTAGCCTAAGCTAGCCTACTCCTAGCCTATACGTGTGAGCCTAAACATATCCACACAATCCCAATACAAATGTATAAAATGAGATGAAAAACTAGATAAAAGCATAAAATTGTGACAGACTTGAGTAAATATTTTCTAGCTGTGTCAGCAAAATCATTTGTCTATACTTCAACTTATTTGCTAGATTTGTTCAGGGACGTTTCATGACAGACAATTTCTATAAAGTCCATAACTGTGATTATAATAGTTTGTAAGTTGGTAGATTTATTTCTTGGAACTGTTTTACAAACAAGCACAATGCCTCATTATTATTATATATAATATAACTATTATAATGTGTTGTTCTATGATAACTTATAATCACGTTATAATGCGGTGTAATAAACGGCTTAAAATGTCACAATTTAGTATTTAGCTCTGCTGTCTGGCTGTGAGTGAAAGCATACTCTCTCTCTCTCTCTCTCTCTCTCTCTCTCTCTCTCTCTCTCTCTCTCTCTCTCTTTCTCTCTGAGAGAAGAGTGGAAGAGTGGAAGAGGGTGGAAAGCACTTTCCTCTGAATGATCATGCAGAGGAAGGTGCAGAGCTGAAAAGCTGGACTAGCTGGACATGCTTGCATTCATCCTCTCTGATCAGTAGCTGGAGTGTGATAGAGGAATGTCAGCTAGTGTGAGAAAAGTAACAAGACAAGCACATGGAAAATGTTTTTATATTTGTAATCGGCATTGCGGTTGGTTTTTAATTATTTGCAGGTCGTTATTAAATGTGAAGTAGATCACAGAGCGTTATAATGTTCTACAGCAGGATTTGCTTAACCTGTTCTAAAGTAAACCTTTATTACCTGATTAGAGAAGTTTACAAGAGCATGTTTCTAAGATGTCAAAATGCATTTCAATACAAAGTGTCCTGTGTGAACTCAAGTAAACTCACACTATCACATAAAATAAACTAATCATAGGAAAAAGAAACTCACATGTTAAAACAAATGTACATAAAAAGTCTACACACCCCTGATAAAATGTCAGGTTTTTGAAAAATAAATAAATAAATAAACGTAATCACGTTAAATCTACCCTACCCTAAATGTGAAATGTGAACTGTGTATTTCTAAAAAATTAATTGAAATACAACTAGAAATTTTAGAAATTGAAAAACCTAACTTTTTATAATAACCTGGTTGGATGATTGAGGATGTGTTTCATTTCATGTATAGGAGTAATTGTCATAGACTTTTTATATCCAATGTAAACAATTAACATGAAAATTGCAAATAAATGAATCACATGATGTAAATGTAATGTGAAAAAAAAAACATGTAAGAAAAAATATAAATCATATGTATATGTAACTTATGTGTAAAAACATCATGTGAATCTTGTGTACAAACATAACAAAAAATGAATCATAAAAAATAATGTGAAAATAAATGATTCATCTAAAAAAAAAAACATGTGAAAATATATTAATTCTGTGAAAAATCCTATACAAATAAACAAATGAAATGGAAACATGGAAATAACTAAATCAGGTAAGAAAACTTTTCACACAGCACATACAGCACATTATGGGGCATTATTAGAGTTGCTAAAAATGCTTACTTTTCTAACTTTCAAAGAATTGTAAGTTCAGTGCTTATTTATGAATTTGTGCTTTATAGAAAGTGCAACTCAAATATTCCCCAGCCACTGGGATTGAGTCCAGACCTGACAGGTTTGTTATTGCAGTAGTGCAGACTCTTAGAGACAGCGATGCTAACAATGCTTGTATGAGAGTCAAAGGTTCGGGCCAGGGCGAGCTCTGGAAGGGGGGCTTGGGATGCATCAGCTGCACAGGAACAATAATCCTGGGTCTGGCCACCTGACCGAGCACCCAGCCTTGTCCACTGAATAACTCTATAAAATGGACACCTGCCACGGAGGCCACATGTATCACCGGGGGCCATCGGTGAACGCAGGCCAGGACAATCGGCCAGTAGTCACGGCTAGTTGCCTGCTGATATATCAGATGTGATCTCCCTCCATGCAGGGTTCAGCACCCCAGCCAAATGCTGCAGTTATTTGTTCTTGTCATTAAACTAAACTTTATTGTGACCCTCCGAGGCTGTTATTGCACTGGTAGCACTTCTCTCAGACCGGACTTCATCATTCGCACTGTCTATGAATCTCGTAGGTTTTGCCATTGCACTTCAGTGAGCTATAATTCCTAAGCGCCCTAGCACACTCAGAAGGGGCAGTGAGTGTGTGTGAGTGTGTGTGTGCGCAAGGAGGAGTTGCAGAGGGACTGAACTGATATGACAAGAGCATGGGTTTTTCAATTTGCTCTTGTCCTGATTTGCAATTTAATAAACACTTTCACAGCTTGCACACAGTTGGCCAAGAGTCAGCCATTTTCCCCACTGCATCTCTATGTGCATCTGCTCAAACATTTAGCCTTGACCAAAATATGCACTGGAGGACAGTGATGAATAATCTGCTTATTATTCTATACTATGGGTTTAATATGCAATATGATCTCTTTTTAATGCTCAGGTGCTTTACTGTCAATTTATTCCCATAAACGTAGGACATAAACATTTAACCACAAAACTATAAGAAACATGGACAAAAGTGAAAATATACTGGATTCATCTCTAATGAACGATTACCAGTGTACTGAATATAAGACTAGTAAACAGATTTATAGAATTCTTTCGGGCCTAACTTTTTAAATTCTACTGGTGGATAGTTTTGCTTCTTTCTTATTATTCTAAAAACTTTTTTATTATTAAAATATTAGGCTCTGGCTAATATTTCATGTGTGTATGCATTTATATATATTATATTGCATACACATTGAATGTATTTTACACACCTGTATGTTGCTTGTTTTTATAAGCAGGTCATTCTTTATAGTTGTTATGTCTTTGTAGCCATTTTTGCTACTATTATTTTATTTTTATTTGTAACACTGTACAGAATTCTGTTTCTACGTTGTATTATTCCTAAGAAGGACACATTAAGAACAGATTATACAGCAGTCACATCAAGTAATTAAGCATGAACGCATCACAATAGAAAATTAAATTCACCATGAGTATAAATTTCCAAACCCTAATCAAAAGTATTGGTTTTCTTGTGAGATATGAATTAAAATGGAAAATGCTCTAGAAACTGAACACTGAAAGGCACCAACTTTTCTTTTACATTAGTTTTATATGTCGGTGCTTTTTATAATGTGTACAAAATAAGTATAATTTTTAACACTATGGTGATAAGCTGTGAAAGACATTATTCATAATCCCACTCTCTGGTGTCACCCAGATGAGGATGAGGATGAGGTTCACCTCTGAATCTGGTTCCTCTCAAGGTTTCTTCCTCATATTTTCTCAGGGAGTTCTTCCTCACCACTGTCACCTCTGGCTTACTCATTAGGGATAACTATATTTCTGTACAGCTGCTTTGAGACAGTGTCCATAGTTAAAAACACACTACAATACACTATATAGTTGAAATAATGACATTTATGTAAAAAAAGGTTTTTATTCTGACTTTCAGAGCTGTACTTCTTTGAATTCTTTCCGAGTGCAATAATTCTGTGCGTCTATTACATTACGCATTAGCTGGACACAGGATTATATGGTAACCACATTAAATACAGAAGCATGAAAGCATTAATAGCAAAATAAAGTCGAGATGAGAGTCAGAGCCATTATTATTCTTTAAATTACCAAACCCAACATGAAAGTATTGGTTTTTATTACAAAAGTCGTCAAAATATGGAAAGTAAAATGCTCCAGATTGTAATAAGAGATGTTATGAAGTGTGAGCTTGCTTTGCCTCAGTATCCTTTATTAGTCTCACTGCAGGCATCCTTGGAATCATTTTTGTCACTCATCCTCGACAGTTCATCACTCTTGTTTTACAGTGCACCCGGTCCAAATTATGGTGACTTGCACATTACAGAATGAGAAATTTAAGGATGTGAAGCTGCGGCCAATACATGTATATCTGTCAACTTATGGCCCCTGCAGTTAGAAAAACATTAGCATATTTGGGGTATACTCAGGACAAGAGGTGGCTGTTTTTACTGCCAGTGTATTTCTGAAGGTTCTTGAAAGAGACAGTGCGGTCATAGAAAATATCAACTGCAGATAAACGAGCTGACATAAAACTGCAGTCCATGTCCTGTCAAGCTTGGGTAGCTTCCAAGCAAAGAGAGAGAGAGAGAGAGAGAGAGAGAGAGAGAGAGAGAGAGAGAGAGAGAGAGAGAGAGAGAGAGAGAGAGAGAGAGGGAGAGAGAGAGAGAGAGAGAGAGAGAGAATTCAAACCATACAAATAGTATTCACATTTTCTTGTTAAAATTGCTGCATATCTGAGAAAATCTTATATATTTTCCTATTTCTATAAAACCTGTGCAAAATGAGAATAATTTTAATTCATTCAAAAACTAACATAATTTGAGTTTTAAATTGTGTTAACATGTTCACACATATCTAAATATCTGAATATATAATATAAATATAATATTTATTTTGATTCATTTATTGATGCGATGCTTCGATTGAGATAACAATTAATATGATGTAATTATTATGAATGAATGAATTGTTATACTGCATAACATTATATAGTATGATTATATAATATTAAATGGGTCACAATGAAAGTGCTGCACAATTACATGTCACATTGCAGAGTTAAGTTCGGGGTAATTAGACTTGGTCATGCGGTTGGTCAGCCTTGCATTTACTGTGTGGCCTTGGCAGATGGCCCCTCTCTCCCAGTCACCTCTTTGCCAATGAGGTAAAAATGGCAAGTTTTTGCTATTTAAGATGGCGGCACATAACCTGTCCATGGAACATAAATGTGTCGGAGCCTCTTGGCAAAGATAGATGGAGCCCTGCATGCTTGCCTTCATAAAAAGGTCTTTAAAGCCCCATCCTGATCCCTTTCCCCGGGAAGCATTAGATTAAAGAACAAGGAGCTCGGGCTTGGTAAATGTAATGGATTGCCTGCGAAGGTTTAAAAGCGCTGTCCGTTTGTGCTGGAGGAGAGGAAGAAGGCCATTATGCAAAAGAGTACTGAGCAGGTGATCTGCTGCTTTTGTCTCAGCCAAGAAAGACAAAGGACACACATTCACGTGGCTTGGATTGCTTCTCAGGAAGTCATCACACACAGCATTGTGATAGATGCCTGTATTTTGACTGCTAATATGTTTGAATGAAAATTATTTATACATTTTTGGCAAAGGTCGAGCGCCTCTGAGGTGATTATTGCGCGTGATGATGGGAACGGAGGTGTATGAGAATAGAATGACGGTCGATGATGTATAGTTAGGTTAACACGTGACTGTGGCCGAGCATGAATACACAGTGTGTGAGATGGTTTGCCCGAGCCTGTGGGCCCCTACCCTGAGAGGTACCTAGCATTATTGATGAACTCTGCATAAATGCAATCCGACCTGTGTGCATGTGTGTGTGTACGTGAAATGTGTGTGTGTAGCCAGGTGCAGGACTATATGAGGTATGTACCCTAATATGTTCCTCTTGCATATAGGAGGAGAGAACATTGAGCATTTTTATACGCTGTTGCACGACACAGCTGGCCACGATAGCATTTCAGGGAAAGGATCTGCATAGGTGATGATAATACATCCCTGTCAGATTTTCATCAGCACACTGCATCACAGGAAGAAATGAGCGGAGAAGAAATACCTCCTGTTTTTCTCACAGGCATGCACTACTCATATAGTACGATCTTATCAGCATATACATTACAGTATATCCATAAAATCGTGGTGCTATTCAGCACAGCATGGGAAAGTACTTACTAATGCCATCATGTCATAATATCCCTGATTGGTAAAATAACATCACAGAAAATATTTCAGTTATCATATATATATATATAAAGGGTAAATTACAGAAGTATATACATATGAAACAATATTTATAACAGTAACTATATAAATGATACGCATAGCATAGAGTCTCATATTTTAGGCATGTTTGTGATATTAAACTCCAAAGAAATTGATAATTCACTTGATTGGATTTTTATGATTTTAACTTGAATCTAAAAAAAACTGCATGTAACTATGGACAAATTTGTTGAGTTGTCTTATATAGAAGTTTCTTTTATTGTATGTGTTTTTTCCAGGTTCTTTGTGGATAAAAGCTTTAAATTGTTTCTAAATAAGTAGCATGGCTGTGCCTTTTTAGCATACGGTAGTATTACCAAACTTATGGTTAACTTATTGTAATCATGCTAATGCCACTTTAAATTAAGTTTTTAAATCAAATCTATCATTTGGCAGAATTAAAGGGTTGTACTTCAATAAAAAAAAGACAATAACATCAAATAATGTTTATTTATAATGTAGATTTCAAGGAATTTTCTTCTTCTGATGAACTTCAGGAAATTTGGATGATGCGACTTCCTTGATCATGTGACTTGTGGAATATTGTGGAACACTAAACTGTAATTTATTTTCAAGGATTATATATAATGGGGAAACATTGAAAAATAATGTTTCGGGCATGAGATTCAGACGAATGGGAAAAAATTTGATTTTTATTTATTTTAATTATTATATTTCATAGTAAAGTGGAGTTATAGTATGCTGGAACAAGTCATCTGTTTTCTATGTTTTATTAGTGTTTTGATTAATTATATATCAGTTATAAGGTTAACATCTCTACAAGTCTCCAAACAGCTATTGGAACATGAAAATCTTATTCCCATGCCCCACTGACACCAACACTCCACCCAAATCCATGCCATCTGCACCCTCCACCTTTATCCTCTACTACATCCTGAGACGAGACGACCCTGGAGGCAGCACGCTCTCCATTATCCCTTCCTCTGACAGATATAACTGCATTGCGCTTGGTCTCTGGGCTCAGGTTTAGGCCTGATTTGAATACAGGCTTGTTTTATGGAGGCAGGTAATTGGAAGAAGGTGATTTATTGCAGTGTATACAGGGCCTGCATCCAACAAAATATCTGGAAGCAGCGAATAATCACTTCCCCCACCGTCATGACATTTATCTGGACACTGGTATATTTTAAACACCCTGCATTGACAGTGTTGACTATTAGCTACGAAATAAATTATTCACCACTTACAAGGGGAGAAAAAATGAGAAAATTCTCCTTTCCACGGTCATAACAGGACAAAACGGCACGTATTGAAAAGAGAAGACGCAGTCATTTTTTGTTCAATTACAAAAGGCAAATATTTATTATTTATAAGTACTTGCCTTGTATGGGCTTAAATGTTATTTATGAACCTGTTGCATAGTGATTTCCAATGTAACTCATTATTTTTCGCCAGAGGGTGTTGTAAAGGAGCAAGGATATATTTAATGACACTCTGCTAGTCGGTGCAATTACACTGTAATCATTATGTAAAATGTGCTATTAATTAAACCAATTTTCTGCGGGGGAACATTCTTTTCTTCAGGGCTTCGTCTTCATCGCTCAGCATTGTGGCTCCTGTTTTTCTCCCTTCCTCTATAACATTGTGACTTGGACTCTTTCATATTTATAAAAGACATTTCATTTTCATTAGTTCCTTATGCTAACAGGCCTACATTAATATGGAGATGATTCAGACCATAATTAGGTATTACTTACAACATATTCTCAAGATCTCTTTCGGCTAAGGCTCTAAAAAATCTTGCTTCATTTATTAAACCGAAGCAAAAGACCAAACAAAGTTTAGGAAGAGCTTGTGAATAGTTTCAACATTTCACAAGACAGTAATGTGGCTCAAAAGCAGAAGATGGAGCATTTCTACACAGTTTCTACACTGAACCATTAAGGATTTACCTACAGGAAAAAGTGGGAATATTAGAGCAATATCGGAAAAGTGAGTATTCAGAGTAAATATATGCTGTGGTTATGTGTGTGTGTTCCCAAATTTGCCACAGAATGTAAATAGCATATAATTGCAGTACTTAAAGCCAGCAGCATCTTGGCATATCTTGTGTTTTCACTATCTATTTATTTTACCTGGCTGCAACAGAAACAGTAAGCATTCAATACCCAGAGAGCGACCATTTACATTGCAAATGTGACCGTCTGCCGTTTGACGAAGACAGGTGGAGAACTCTGAAGACCTAGATCACAGATCACGTCAATTCCCTTGTATAGACAACACCAGAAGCCTAATGTTTATTTATTTGCTGCCATACAGATAGATGTGTTTTGCGCTGATAAGAAAACAGTTTTGATTTTGGATCCCTGCACAAAGAGGCATCTTTAACTGATCAGAGTGAACACTCATTTCTTTTCTGGTCAAATGCGAGAACCAAGGAAGTCACACAGGTTTATAAACTTGATATTGATTAAAAGAGGATTTCATTCTCAATGAAAGGTGGATCTATGTATTACTATACACAGCTCGCAAATATAAATATACAGTAAAGTACAATGAATATAAACTGGGATTTGATTTCATTCTATTTTTATTTCTTTTCAGTAAGCACTTTATCCTGATCAGAGTCACAGTGGATTCTGGGAACTGTTTGTGGCACATCTTGGGGTATATTAATGTAAGCAATCCTCCTACATCATATTTGAGAAAACTAAAACTAGAACTATTAGAGAGAACATACTATATGTTACACATATTATATGAAGAATCCACGAAATGTCTGCAGTGAAAGAAATTCATTAGTGTGAATCATAATTATTGTATTACTGTAATATTGCATTTGCATTCTTTTCTTTTTTATGTTATTTTCTATTAGTCTTAGCTACATTTTTATTACCTTAACATAAGGGATTAATGCATCCCTCATGTAAAGAGGCACATTTGATCTTTTTTTAGATTGTAGTGAAATAAATAGCCACACTCATTCCATTACAACCTGACAGACAATTTATACATGATCTCTGTCTGTTTATATATTGGTGCATTTTGTGTATTTGTAAATCAGTAGATGTTTTTGTGTATATTTAACAGTTTTGTACAGTGTAACTATCTACTGTATTCCTTCTATCTACTGTATTCACTTTACTTCTATATCTTTTATCCTTTGTATTGTGTTGCTATCTATCTATCTATCTATCTATCTATCTATCTATCTATCTATCTATCTATCTATCTATCTATCTATCTATCTATCTATCTATCTATCTATCTATCTATCTATCTATCTATCTATCTATCTATCTATCTATCTATCTGTCTGTCTGTCTGTCTGTCTGTCTGTCTAATTAAACAGGGATTGTTTAGACATTGCACTCCGTCCAGGGTGTATCCTGCCTTGATGCCCGATGACGCCTGAGATAGGCACAGGCTCCCCGTGACTCAAGAAGTTCGGATGAGCGGTAGAAAATGATTGAATGTTCTATATCTTTAGGTTTACAGTACATCCGATTACAAAACTTCAATCACATCATTGGGAGAGTGACCTATAGATAAGCAGTAAAAAGGGCTTTTTAAAGTATAAACGTAAAACAGCAATGCATAAATAATTTCTATATACAGTTACTATGTATATAGACAGTAAAAGTGCAGTACAAGGCAAACTTCTGGAAGAGGCACTAACTTTTTAACATAAACTGATTTTTATTTTAATATAACGTATATCTAAAGTATAATTTTTAAATATATTGTACAGTAATAGGTTGTCAAGTTTATATAAAATAAGGATCATAATAAAGATCATCGTCTGTTTTATATAAACACCTCAATATCATACACAGAAACTCTAGTGGACTAGCACCAAATTTTCCTTCCATCTATTTTCTGTTACGTTTATCCTGCACAGGGTTGTAGGGAACCTGGTTTCTGGATGTACTAACACCCCCAGACACAAACTGGACAGGGTGTCAGTCCATTGCAGGGCACAATCGCACACAACAGACAATTTAGAGATACCAATCAGCCTACAACACATGTTTGTGGACTCGGGGAAGAATCCAGAGATCAAGCTCACAGACAGAGGCAAGAATCAAACCCCCAGCCCTAGAGGTGTGAGGCAAATTTGTTAATCACTTAACTGACTAAGTATTTAAATACGTGTTTTTCTATTATAGAAAATTTAACAAATCACTGTTTGTTTCTATACATTTTGCCTTAGTGTGTTATGTAATACAAACATCTTATTTGCTCCTTTCCTTTGAAACACAAAGCATGATGGAGGAAATGGAATAAAAGAAAAGAAAATATATCAAAAAGAATTCTGTTAGTAAAGGTGCCAGGCATAAAGGTTTTGTTAAAATAGCTGTGGGAAATCATTATTGTTTCTCAAGCAACATTTCAATAGTGCCGTTCCCGAGAACATCTCCTGTAGCAGTCATAAAAATTTCACAAAACACACTTCGGCTGCTGTAACGCACATATACAATTTAGTCTGTTCTACCACCTACAGCTTTAAAGCTGTTAAGAGACCATAAACACAAAAATACACAAAGAGAAATATGTGCACACACACACCCTTTGAAATGAAAACACATCCTGCAGCCTCATCTTGCCTTCGGAGCGTTTTTCAATCTGCATAATAGCAGGGTTTAGATTACAGCGAGCTGAATGTGAGACGGCATCAAGCCTCTTCCCAGTGATCTGAATTACAATATTTATCCTGCTTGGTTTATTGTAACTCAACAGATGAATGAGCTGATCCCATTCTAATCCATAACCCTGCTGTATGGTGTCATCGCAGCCTGTTTCATTAATAAACTAACACCGAGATCATAATGACTGTCTCCTCTGAGAGCGAAGGCGAGGGGGGAATCGTTGTACATCACAGCAAGATTATCTTCATCGCCTCCTTTCTTTGAGATGAGCAAATTATTAGAACACACTACTTATCTGTTTGGATAAGCAGCAGGCAAGTGTATGATGGATGGCACTGTTTACAGATGAGGTGGGATAATATTAGGGCAAGCTACAGCACAGATCATGGTAATGAACCCTCGGCCAGTCAGGTGCACAATGAGGGCCAGATAGATTACACTGCCCACACTGTCAGATTGGGCAATCTGTTCTACAGCTTCATACGGAGAGAGAAAGAGAGAGAGAGAAAGAAGTGCTTCTTGTAGATTGTGGAGTTGTGACTGCGCTTTACTTTCTCCTGTGCTACAATATAAACACCAAATTTCCATGAACACAGATATATCTTTATTTAATAATGCACACAAGTCCTCCAAGAAGCTCTGCTGTGAACACAACAGATGCTGTTATAAATGAGACTCGGGTATACACCAGAAAAAAAAAAGAATAGGCAATAATTCTAATAAAAAAATAAACAGACTAGTGTTTGTCCTTATGCATTAATTCATTATGAATAAAGAATATACTGTATATAGATTCATATATGTAACAAAGATGAGAATATGCATGAGCCCAAAATTTGGTTGCATGTTTCTGGAGGTTAAGACTTTTCGGTCAATGCGTCGTTTAACAAGATGCTGACTTCATATACATATAAGTCCAAATAGAATTAACAAACAAGTGTACAAACAAATTAACTATTAACAAATAAAAAACAAACAAACAAGCAAGAAAACAATGATTCATTTTCATGTGAACCTAAATTTAGAATTTTATGATTTTTTTTTTATTGGATATTACCACATGCAGCAGTTACATTTCTGCCTCACAGCTCCAGAGTCTCCAGCTCACGTTTGTGTAGAATTTCACAAGTTTTTCTGGGTTCTCATTTACAGCAGACACCCTTATTGAGAGCAGCTTGCATCTTATACAACTGAGCAATTGAGGGTTAATGGCTTTGTTAAGGGGCCCACTAGTGTTAGCTTAGTGGACCTGGGAGTCAAACTCACACTCTTCTGATTGGTAGTCCATCATCTTAATCACTAGACTAACACACCCAGTTTTTCAACCACCCAAAACATGCCAGAACATAAATATTCGACACTAAATTTCCCCTAAGAGTTGTAATGTGTGTGTGTGTGTGTGTGTGTGTGTGTGTGTGTGTGTGTGTGTGTGTGTGTGTGTGTGTGTGTGTGTGTGTGTGTGTGTGTGTGTGTGTGTGTGCGCGCGTGTGTGTGTGTGTATGTGTGTGTGCACTGTGCACTGTGATGAACTGCTGTTCCATCCAGTTCCAACACTGTAAACAGGTTTTCCAGGACTGAATGGACTGGATCCACCATGACCTTGAAGAAGAAAAAACAGTAACTGAAGATGAATGAATGAATGAATAAATTTTGCTACATCACTTTTAAAAGTTAGAAATATAATTAAATATTTACATATCATTTGCTTTTCCTATCTACATTTATGTCTTTGGTATGTTCTTTTATCCAAAGCGATCTACAAATGAAGAAATAAAGTAATGCTTAAAGAGAAGTAAAACTGTATTTACTGTACTAGATTATTAATTTACTGCTAGAGAAGCCAAGTGCAGATTATTACTATTTTTGTGGATTAGGAACAAGTTAGGGATTAGTTAAGTATTCAGGCTATTTTCCTAAAATATCAGTTGTAAATACTACGTTATATTTTTAGTATTTACAACTGATCTAATATTTGGATTTCTCTAGCTTCCCTGTGACTCTTTCATTGAATTTGTGTCTGTTAACACTAGCTGGCAATGCACTAATAGCATCAGATTGCATCCACAAAGAGTGTGTCTTCTTGCACAGCCCAAAAACAAATAGAGGTGGCAAACACTTCTTGGACAAAGTAAGTTTAATCAATAACACAAGCACCTGTTTAGGGCCAGTCAGGATGTATAAATCAATAGGTGTGAAGAAAAATGGTAGGACAGGAAAGGTTAAGAGTGTGGATTAAAATGTGTTCCCTGGAGCATGTAAAAGAGGCAAGAAAGGATGTTAACGGATGTAGTGTATGTGTATGTGTGTGGGTAGCTGGGGGGGGGGGTTGAGTATGGGGTTATATCTATGGGTGTGTGTTGCTGGGTTCTTGGCATGAGTCGCCAGCCCCCTCATCATATTTCTCCCTGTGTCACAGGAAATGGACTGATAGATCACTTCCTTGTGTCACCGCTTGGTATGGGTGACAATCAGTGAAATGACTGTGTCTTCCTCCTCACATAGGCTCATAATTGATAGTCCAAACCACAAAGACTCTCTTTACGTGTTTGCCATGATGGAGCATTAGACTGAAATCACTCCCGATGAGGAGGAGCCACCACCATTTGTTATTTACTTCCCCAGGCATATTACCTTACAACCCCCCCTTCCCCTAACCTTCATGCACACACACACGCACACAAAAACCCCCAAGTGAAATTTTTGCCACAAGAACACATTATGGTAATCCGACAGTATGTGTGTATAGGAATCAATCAGCAGGAAAACCATGGCAAAGAGTTATGACAGAGCAAAGTCTGTTTGTAACTTTTGATTAATGGAATATTTGCCTCAGGCTAAACTGAGAACAAGGCAACTGAGTGTTAGACATGGGGGTTAAACCCCAAATGTTCATTTAAATGCAGAAGAGGTACAGTATGGACCAATGAGTTTAACACATGAGGTGTGTGATTGTAGCTGAACCAATTTCTGAACACGTAGCCCGAACACGTAGCCTGTAGCACCTAGCCGAGTCCTTCCCGTCCTCCTTACCATCTTGATTATTAGTAGTTCATCGTTATAACATGACTGACTGATAAATCTAAAGATGAATTATATACTTTGATAAAATACTATTAAAAATACAATTACAGATCTATTCTGTATTTGTGGAAATTCTCTCATCCCAATTTTTTTTAGAATAATGATTTAGGTTTTACTCTGTAAATTCTTCAGGATACTGAGAGCACACAGAGACTTTCCTTTTTCTGAGAGTACCAGCATTGCTACTGTATGCTGCATTACCACGTGACTTGAAAGCCTGTTTAAGTTTGCAGGTTCCAGGAGTGCAGTAAGTCAGTTCATACATAATGAGTGGGTTATGTTTAATATGTTTTAAAAGGATTTCAAACTATTTAATAAATATCGTTCTTACTGTGTTTGGTTCTTATTGTGTTTGGTTAAAATACAGTGGTGTAGAAAGTCTCATTAGTAACATTTGAGTCAGAGTTTGATATGTTGCTATGCAATGTATGCTGATGGCAGAATGGAGATGGTTGTATGCATATAAAAGTTGCTGCAAAAAAATATTATTGTTTTCTGTAAAACCAATCAGAAGTGATAATTCAACAGTGCTGTGCTATAAATACAGATAAAGTACAGTAAATATTTGGTATACATGCATTATACTGTACGTACCTTTATTTAACTAGCCACAGAGGAGGGATGTAGAATGTTGTTTATGAGAGTTATGGCCTTGAGAATAAAGTCTGCAGGTCATTTTAAGTAAGTAATAAGGAGAGAATATACATTTGTAAGTTAAATTGATTACATGTATGTAATTAAAGCACAGAACTTTACAATAACTTGATCAAAGCATGACATTCACTGTGTAAAAAAAATCACATTATACTAATGAGCTTTTTGAGAACTTTAGACAGACTCTTAAAAACCTTTTTCTTAAATTTACTTAAAAACTAGGTGAGATTTAAAACTAGCAAGAAGCAAACAAACATCACTCGCTCAGATCTACCAGCACTGCTTGACTGGTCCCACCATCTCTCAGGGTAAGAGGTAGGTATACATTAAGACTCTTCTCTGTTTTGGCACCGAGGTGGTGGAAAGAACTTCCACTAGATGCCCGAACAGCTGAGTCACTGGCTGTCTTCAAACGACCGGTGAAGACCTACGTCTTACTGAAACACTTAAACTAGTGCTTATTTTCCCTGTTTGTTTTGTGTATTAAAAAAAGAGTTTCTGATAGTATGCTCAATCTGTAACCTAGTGAGCCAGTGTAGATGTAATCGTCGATTTAGACTTCAAAGCACTTTTGTACATCGATCTGGATAAGAACGTCTGTTAAATGCAATTAAATGTAAACAAAAAACATGCTGTTTTGGTGAAATATATTAATGATACAAGTTATATTAATGATGCTGGATTTTGTTCTAAACCTAATTTTCATTCATTTAGGCCCCATTAATCCAGATAGAGCTAAGAGGAAATTTTTGTTTAAAACTGGTGTTATCAAAAGTTTTCAAAAATAGTTTGTCCACACTGAAACTTGGAAACGTAGTTCGCATCATTTCTGTAAGGCATTTATTCACTTTCTGTCTCATTGAAAAGGATTGAGTTTTGTATAATGGACAGATGAAAAAGTGTTGTTGCTTCAGGTAACAAAAGTCTATACATTTGCTTGTTTTGTGTTCAGTGGGTCACATGACATTGTCATATGACTGATTTTTTTAATAACTCTTTTTTCTCAGTCCAAACTGCAATGTGAGAATTACATTTTCATATTTATTCGCTTAAGAGAGCATTTTCACAAAGCTGAGTTTTCTCTGTTTTTATCCAGAATCGATCCCGGCTTTACAGAAGCATAGAAGCAGAATAAAAAAATTGTAAGTTTAAAATTAAGTTACTATTCATCTGTAACTTTTATCTCTAATGACCAAGCTGGAGGCGACGCATGAACGGAAAAACTCCCTGAGATGATATGAGGAAGAAACCTTGAGAGGAACCTGACTCAGAAAGGAACCTCATCCTCATTTGACTTGGACAGGAAGTAATGTAAATGTAAATAATATATTTTCTACAACAGTTTAACAGTGAAATGAGTATTTGATGTATTTTTATTGAAAGCTAAATGTCTAATATTAAATGTAAAATTCAAAGGTGCAAATTGTTTGTCGAGTGCCCATTATGCTCTGTCCAATGTTGTCATTAGCAATCAGCTCACTAGGAAAACAGGGGCGGGAGAGGGGAGGAAAATCATTTGAACCCGTGATCCACCATAGATTGGCCTGAGCACTGAGGTCATCAGCACGCAAGGATGACAGTTCAGGTCAATAACAGAGGGCAGAAGGGGAGCTGAGAAGGGCTCAAGGGGTCTTCAGTCAAGGGCTCAGTCTCAGGATGCTGAGGATTAAGGCTGGTTCTTAAGAGGTTTTTTTCATTGAAGGAGTTGCAGCAAGCTGGAACGACAGTGAGCTTTGGACTTTGCTGACTGTGCCAGCTTGAGGACCACAGGTCATGCACCCCAGCTTCTCAGCTGCTGCTGTCTACACACTGACAAGATGCTGAGGAATGAAAGGATCTGATGGGATGTCAGGTGTTTCTCTCATGTGAACAGCCTGATCCTGTTAGTGATCATGAGGACAGCAGCCGCATCCGTCACGCTTAACTATTGAGTTATTGATACAGTAACAGTCTGTGTGTCAAAGCACTTCATTGATTGTGATAAGGGATTCATTCTACATTCATACAGAAAACCAGTCAGAAGTCCTCTGAAGAAAAATACAAACCACGCAATGCATTTCTTTTGTGCAAAAAAAAAAAGAATCCACACAACATAAGAAAGGAAAAGAAATAGAGTTATGTATCAGAGCTATCTAGACATCTCATTTGACACATTCAATTCAAGTCATCTCGAGAGGGGAAAAATAGTAAAAGCCTCCACTATGCCTTACCTTGCCTTACATTGCACTTATGAAATATCACACCTGAACTTGCGTTGCCTTATCGGCTTAGGGGGATTTGGTCAGTTTGGCAACATGTCAAACAGATGGATCAAACAGAAATATGGAGTCAGAGTCATTTCTTTCCTGCTCCCTGTGTTCAGAATGTGATATGTGACTTGTAAAAACCTTCTGCTTGAGCTAGGACTTAGTCCGACTGAGCCGCATTAGATCCAGGCATCACCTGGTGACTCCAGCGGTCACGCCATAGCGCTGTACATGTTATTCCACATTCTGTCTGCTGCTCTGGAGGTAAAGGAGGTGCTTGGCTTGATAGGATGCTTGAAAATCCTCCCAGGCTGACTCCATCACTATCAATTGTCCCTGAACAGCTCTGATCATCACCTCAATTATCTTCTGTCCAGCCCACCTGATGGGTTTTTTGCCAACTATAAGTTCTGTGTCGATGAACATGGAATAATGACAGCACACTGCAGGCAGGTAGAATACAACAAGGCAGTTGGATGCCCTCTAGTAAACAGCCGCACACACAAACACACATACACACCAATACAGCCACAGCAGCCTATTCCCCCGCCTGCAGAAAAGCCATTTACTGACCGCCGAGATGTCAGGAGCTGTAGTCTTCCTGTGGGAATGGAACTGATGTGTGTTCCCTCAGCAAAGCTGAGCGAGGCGATGGAGAGAAACTCATTTACGCTGCAAATACAAATACATGCGTGCAGAGAGCAACAATGTTTGGACCATGCCTGATCTTATTCCAGAGGTTACCAGGTGCGAGGGCAAAATCATAGCAAGGGAACAGAATTTAGATATAGTTATCTTTTCTAAGTGCAGATATTAGTGCAGATTTCTGACCTGCCACACCTCAAGTATGACCTACAGTACTACATCACAAAGGTGCTCTATTGGATTCAGTTCTGATGACTCAATGCCATGTAACCAGTCTGAGATGACTTAATAATAATGATGATTGCATTAACAGGAGCTAGGTTTCAAGCAGAGTATAGTATACAAGTAACAGTAATATAATATATAAAAGATGCTCCATGATATTAAGGTGCTCAATGTGTGACAAAAAAAAAAAAAACCTTCCCCAGACCATATAAACAGGACCAATAATCAACCAGCACCAACCAACACCAGCTACCAATCACCACCACCAAACCAAACACCACCTCCAACCATCATCACAAATGACCACCAAACACCATACCACCGATGACCACTATTTAATTATAATATTTTTTGAAAGAATAAATACAAATTATATGATTAAAAGTAATTCAACATTGTTCAGAAAAAAAAACATCGCAAGCTGATACTAGTGAGATCCAAAGCATGCAGAACTGTGAGATGATGCTCAGAAGAACCTAGCAGCTGAATTCTTTATCACACTCCCTGTCAATACTGACAAACCATTTACTTCTATTTAAAATACATATTGATTTTCTAAAATGTCTTTATATCTGCATGAAACTTTTGCATAGTTCTCCATATATCTATATTTTATGAATATTAAATATCGAATAAATATATGCTTCTTATCATGGCTGCTAAATTGAATGATTTTGTATTAGCATTTTTTTTCTCTTGGTCAACTATTTATAAACATTTAGCTTCTCTTTAGGGTCATCTCTGTATTGCTCTGTCTCTGCTGGCCATAATAAACGAGTGTAATTACAGAGGCTGATTGGTTGGAAGGTCATTGGTAATCCTGTAATTTTTCATGGATGTTGGGGTTTGTTTGTGATGAATGTTCACAGCCTTTTATGTGTCTCCTCAGACTGCCTCGTGCATTGAAATGCGAGCGCAAATGAAGCTGTTCTTACCTTGTTTTTTTTTTGTGTTGTCAAAAAAACAACAACAAGTAAATGAGATCCTACAGTAAAAAGAACCCATTTAAATGATAACATACTGTCATCAAAACTAGCTGAGATATTTTACTAATACACATATAGTTTAGTAAAATGATTTATGTTTCAAAGCAAGCATTTTTTAGTATTTTAGTAAAGAAATAATCAATTTTAAATATTATAGGCAGTTGATATATTACATGCTTTTCTTTTTACTTAAATATCGATGTAAATAAATAAAGAAAAAACTTGCAGACGCTATTCTACGGTAATGTAAATCTATTCTGTAATTTATTATACTATAATGTCATTATGTTTGCTGTCACCCTGGGATAACCAACAGTATGGCTTGTGAACTCTCCAGGTCCCTGCTACTCCAGACCACTAAAACACATTTTTATCAGATTGGCCTTTTAATATTTTTATGGTCCTGATACAGAGATGCAAATCCACTTTTAAAGCACCAAATCAATCAGTCTAACTCTCAACAGTACTGTGAAAGACTCCACATGCCCCCTGTGATTTAAACCACCTTTGGCATGGGTGCCTATCACAGTTGCAACACATTTTCTCAACCAATTGCACATTACAGTCTTCTAATGGTCAAGTCAGACAGAGTAACTTATAGCAGCTCATTAAAAGGCTCCTCTTACACACTCGCTCTATCTCTCTCCCTGCCTCCCCCTTTCTCTCTCTTCATTTCTCTCGCTCTCAGTGGACACAATGTCTCCTGCCTATTTGCAGTGATTTCCGCAGGTTGAATTAATGTGCTGTCAGGCTTGTTTCGGAGGCAGGTACTGTAGCTGGCAGGTTCCCTGCTACTTGGCCGATCAACTACTCAGCCGGAGAGGTGTTCGGTCAGCTGGCCAGTGAGCCGGTCAGTGTAAAGGGAAAGGGGGAAACAGGAGAGAAAGAGTGGAAAGGAGGTGCGGCAGTGGTATGGGGGTTGCATGTATTGCTCCACATGCTCATCTGCTAGCTGACAGTCAATACAAGTTTCAATTCAAGTTTATTTGTATGGCGCTTTTTGCAATTGGCATTGTCTCAAAGCAGCTTTACAGAACATAAACATAGAACAACAGGTTATCTAAAAAATAATATAAAGATTAATAAAATACAAAATTCAAGATTTATATTAGATATATTTAAATGTGTTTGTATTTATCCCCAATGAGCAAGTCTGAAGTGACTCAGGCGACTGTGGTGAGGAAAAACTTCCTGAATGGAAGGAAGAAACCTTGAGAGGAACCAGACTCAAAGGGGAACCTTATCCTCATATGGGTGACACTGGAGGGTGTGATTATAAATATACAGTCTGACAAATGTTGTATTGATGCAAAAGACCACATGGAGTTGGCAGCTCCAAAAGCCAGAGAAAAGCCATGATATCCATTATCCATTTAAATTCAGACAACATTTTCTTTTAGAACTAAAGTTGCCAGCGACTGTAGGTACTGTGGGAAGGAAGATCAGCTGTAGCCAAGACCGCCATCATCAAAATGCATCCATGACCAGGACTAGCTGAGATTAAATCATAATAGAGGGTTGAGGCCAAGGCAAAGATCAAGTCCAAATGAAGGCAAGACTAAGTAAAAGCCTTTACTTCAACTAGGTGGCTTCATCTATAAATTTTGTACAAGTCATTAGCTTACAGTTTCTAGAAGAAGGAATTAATTCCAGTCCAACTTTGTGCTAATGTAAAACATTTTAAAACTCTTAGTCTAGACCAGTTTACATGACTGAGGTTAGTAAAAAAAAATACAGAAAACGTCTTGATATTGGACTTGTAAATAGTATTATAAATATGATTATATTAAGAATAAATTTGGTGGTTGTGAGCAGAGCAAAGTAAAAAGTGGTGTGTGACTGAAAGCCAAGTCACTCATTTTCTACCGCTTTATCCGAACTACCTCGGGTCACGGGGAGCCTGTGCCTATCTCAGGCGTCATTGGGCATCAAGGCAGGATACACCCTGGACGGAGTGCCAACCCATCGCAGGGCACACACACACTCTCATTCACTCACGCATTCACACACTACGGACAATTTTCCAGAGATGCCAATTAACCTACCATGCATGTCTTTGGACTGGGGGAGGAAACCGGAGTACCCGGAGGAAACCCCCGAGGCACGGGGAGAACATGCAAACTCCACACACACAAGGCGGAGGCGGGAATCGAACCCCGACCCTGGAGGTGTGAGGCGAACGTGCTAACCACTAAGCCACCGTGCCCCCTGAAAGCCAAGTTTTTATTATTATTATTATTATTATTATTATTATTAATATTATATTAATATTTATATTACTAAAAATATCTTGTAGAAAATGCAGCAACAAGGATTCTTACAAAAGAAACAATAATGCTGTCTCATCTTATTCTATGTTAAGTCAAGTTTTAATTTAAAATGTATATAAATTGTCTAGAACTCACATTTTATATTTTATTACCTTTTGTGCAGCATTTTGAACTTCTGTTTGTACGAAAAGTCCAGTGTTATTGAAAATATGAAAACCTATTGTTATTATTATTATTATTATTATTATTATTATTATTATTATTATTATTATTATTATTATTGTTATTATTTATTATTTATTTTTTTAAATATATATAACAATAACACATCTAATAGAAGGATAGCTGTAACTCACTCTTCTTAAATGAAGACCATGAGGAATTTAATCTAATCTCATTAATTTAGTAAAGCTTAATCAATAGCCACAAGATGCTGAAAGGTCTAGTTCAGCCATCGATTACTAGCTCCCAATTCTCCCTCAACAATAAGCCAACATAGCATTAATAGGCTTTTGGCTCTTCAGTCTAGACTTCCTCTGGTGATAGTGGTTTTTGGTTAGAGAACAAGCTGAAACTTGTCTTATTACTCATGCCACCTGGTGGGATCAAGCCCTATTCCCCAGCCCCATGTCCCAAACCTTAATCCAATTTGTTCAGTCCTCATGTCCTTGCTAGTTGCAAAATTAAAAACCTTGCCCCACAAAAACACCTTGCATTTCTAAGGTATTGGCTGCCTCTGCTAGACTAGAAACTTCATTTATTCTGGCTAACTTCTCAATTATCTTCCCTGTAGTGGAGACGTGTAAAAAGTGCAAAAATCAATAGGATTCCATTCCCCTAGTATTGGAAGGGGAAAAATTAATGAGATAGGACACTCTCTTAATCAGAAATAAATGTTTTAATTCAGATAATGACATAGTTTTCCCTTGCAGAAGGATGACAAATGCTGGGCCAGCAGGCCCCTTCCTTGGAGCCGTTTCAATTTTATTGTAAATATAAAAGGTATTGATCGGAGAGATGTACAAACCCTATTGCTTACAAAAGCCATTTGGGGGGCCTGGGAAAACTATTAAGCGCAAGGTCAGAAATCAATAAACAACACTAAAATGTGGCTGCACTTGCCCTGGCTGGCACATTGGAAAGGAGAATGGCAGGCGTAGTGACAGAAGTGTCGGTGGTGGAGAGCGGGCAAGGATGAAGGGGTCAGGTGTGTAATCACGAGTCCTTTGACAGCCACCTCACACAGCGGTCTGAGTGGCTATTGTTTCAAAACACCAACTCATCAGTCTGTCACGACTGCTAGCCTTCTTTACTAAGACTCCAGGCTGTCACATCTCCAGCATATTCTACATCCTGCCACGTATGCTGTGTTCTGTTTAAGACAGAATGTAAAACAGAGATTGATTTGTAATATTGCAGACATCTTTATTGGTCTTTTGGACAAGATATGAATCCATTATATTTTGTATTATGATACAAAAAATATTGGTTATTTTGGATTAAAATAAAAACAATATAATCTTGAACATTTCAAGTCTCCTGGTGGTCCAGCAGCAGGATCTCTTTGCTATGGCCCCTTCCTTGGAGCCATCTTTGCTATGGTCCGTGTTCGATTCACTGGCAAGGAGCTAACCCGGCCACTGTATAGATATCTCTCAGTGCTGGTCCCAAGCCTGGATACAATGGGAGGGTTGAACACTTCACTTCAAAATTTGTGCCCTTCTAGTTTCAAATAGTTTTCTGTAAATCCCATCCCAAGCTCGAGCTAAGCTATAAGCTCTAGTTAAAAAGGCGATAGATTCTCAATGGCATCTCCATGGAAAGTTGATAAAGTTGTAATTTGTGTGCAGTAATTATTGTGAAATGGAGACGGCGATCAGATCAGGGCAGATGACTTAACCTCAGATCTATGGACTCCACTGGACAAACTGCATGTCACAACCTCACCTGCACTTTGCCACAAGTTCTACATTGACTGACCTTCACAACATACCAGGTCTTAGCAACAGGTGTACTGAAAGGCTGCGCAGGAACAGCAAAGCCATCTTAATAAACATTGCAAATTGATAAATCATTGGGGAACCCAAAGGGACTTTATCTGTGAGAGATCCATGGGGCTTAAGGAGGATCAGCCAGTGAGTATTGCCTTCTTCAGCGACATCCGCTTGGTAGATAAATAAATAAATGATGCTCCGTGAATCCGTATACAAATGAGAGTGCCTCGCCTCACGCATGAATAGGGGCTAACTTATGGAGGGCAGTTGTGGATGAAAATGCTTTTCTTCCTGCCCTTTTGAAAATGGGATTTAGGAGAGGTCACTGTCTCCTATCAGGAGGTGAACTGCGGGGCGTTTTAGGAGAGATGGTGGGGGGTCCCATGGATTTAGATCTCTATGCACCCCCTCTTCCATTCTTGGTAATGTCAGTTTCTATGTCATGCTCATCTTCCAGAGTGATGATGGGATGGGTCTGATGCGGCCCCCTGTTGGTGCGGTCACTCGACCCCGCGTGTAATATCGCCTTAATGCCGCCACAGTGAACAAAGCACCCCATCCGCTGTGCACAGATCCCTCTTGACCCCTTGTCGCCTAACACAATGCAATTGGCCATGTCATTATGGCTGCCTGGCTGTCCCATTCCCTGTCTCTGCATGCACGACGACTGTATAAATTGATTTTTAGCTGTCAGAGGAACAGGGGCCAACAGATTTGCTGTCCAGTGAGTGAAAATGAGGAAAGAAATGACAGTGAAAAGGTCATCTGATATTTCTGAGGATATCCAAGAGAAATGGATCCTAAATTGGGAGTAAAAACTATTTATCCATAACCCCATCTGAATTTCTATTTACTTCACTACAGGATTGGCCTTCAGCCGCTATTGCATTTTGCTATTATAATTCTTTTTGCAAGTTGATCCACACCAACATATAAACACAAATTGATTCTGATATTTGCCCTCATGCTCTATTTGCTAAGCAGTAGTAAATTTGCCTCATTGATTGCATTCCGGTACATTTTTGTGTGAATTTATGTTCATGGAAACACAAAACCTATTTCACCTGTTTAAATATCCTCCTTATTCCAGATGTGTGCATCATAAATTAAAGACAAAGGGAACAGAAAAGTGACTAAAATCATCTTATTGCTTCAAAAGTAGTCATTTAACATGTACAGTATCTTTCGCAGTACTAGTCCTAGAGCAAAAATCATTTCTGTAATAAACACTGTATCTTATTTTTTTTTAATGATGATTACAGAGACTGG